>NC_064418.1:51875000-51923808 GCF_023375975.1 Astyanax mexicanus | reverse complement strand
ACCCTAACCCTAACCCTAACCCTAACCCTAACCCTAACCCTAACCCTAACCCTAACCCTAACCCTAACCCTAACCCTAACCCTAACCCTAACCCTAACCCTAACCCTAACCCTAACCCTAACCCTAACCCTAACCCTAACCCTAACCCTAACCCTAACCCTAACCCTAACCCTAACCCTAACCCTAACCCTAACCCTAACCCTAACCCTAACCCTAACCCTAACCCTAACCCTAACCCTAACCCTAACCCTAACCCTAACCCTAACCCTAACCCTAACCCTAACCCTAACCCTAACCCTAACCCTAACCCTAACCCTAACCCTAACCCTAACCCTAACCCTAACCCTAACCCTAACCCTAACCCTAACCCTAACCCTAACCCTAACCCTAACCCTAACCCTAACCCTAACCCTAACCCTAACCCTAACCCTAACCCTAACCCTAACCCTAACCCTAACCCTAACCCTAACCCTAACCCTAACCCTAACCCTAACCCTAACCCTAACCCTAACCCTAACCCTAACCCTAACCCTAACCCTAACCCTAACCCTAACCCTAACCCTAACCCTAACCCTAACCCTAACCCTAACCCTAACCCTAACCCTAACCCTAACCCTAACCCTAACCCTAACCCTAACCCTAACCCTAACCCTAACCCTAACCCTAACCCTAACCCTAACCCTAACCCTAACCCTAACCCTAACCCTAACCCTAACCCTAACCCTAACCCTAACCCTAACCCTAACCCTAACCCTAACCCTAACCCTAACCCTAACCCTAACCCTAACCCTAACCCTAACCCTAACCCTAACCCTAACCCTAACCCTAACCCTAACCCTAACCCTAACCCTAACCCTAACCCTAACCCTAACCCTAACCCTAACCCTAACCCTAACCCTAACCCTAACCCTAACCCTAACCCTAACCCTAACCCTAACCCTAACCCTAACCCTAACCCTAACCCTAACCCTAACCCTAACCCTAACCCTAACCCTAACCCTAACCCTAACCCTAACCCTAACCCTAACCCTAACCCTAACCCTAACCCTAACCCTAACCCTAACCCTAACCCTAACCCTAACCCTAACCCTAACCCTAACCCTAACCCTAACCCTAACCCTAACCCTAACCCTAACCCTAACCCTAACCCTAACCCTAACCCTAACCCTAACCCTAACCCTAACCCTAACCCTAACCCTAACCCTAACCCTAACCCTAACCCTAACCCTAACCCTAACCCTAACCCTAACCCTAACCCTAACCCTAACCCTAACCCTAACCCTAACCCTAACCCTAACCCTAACCCTAACCCTAACCCTAACCCTAACCCTAACCCTAACCCTAACCCTAACCCTAACCCTAACCCTAACCCTAACCCTAACCCTAACCCTAACCCTAACCCTAACCCTAACCCTAACCCTAACCCTAACCCTAACCCTAACCCTAACCCTAACCCTAACCCTAACCCTAACCCTAACCCTAACCCTAACCCTAACCCTAACCCTAACCCTAACCCTAACCCTAACCCTAACCCTAACCCTAACCCTAACCCTAACCCTAACCCTAACCCTAACCCTAACCCTAACCCTAACCCTAACCCTAACCCTAACCCTAACCCTAACCCTAACCCTAACCCTAACCCTAACCCTAACCCTAACCCTAACCCTAACCCTAACCCTAACCCTAACCCTAACCCTAACCCTAACCCTAACCCTAACCCTAACCCTAACCCTAACCCTAACCCTAACCCTAACCCTAACCCTAACCCTAACCCTAACCCTAACCCTAACCCTAACCCTAACCCTAACCCTAACCCTAACCCTAACCCTAACCCTAACCCTAACCCTAACCCTAACCCTAACCCTAACCCTAACCCTAACCCTAACCCTAACCCTAACCCTAACCCTAACCCTAACCCTAACCCTAACCCTAACCCTAACCCTAACCCTAACCCTAACCCTAACCCTAACCCTAACCCTAACCCTAACCCTAACCCTAACCCTAACCCTAACCCTAACCCTAACCCTAACCCTAACCCTAACCCTAACCCTAACCCTAACCCTAACCCTAACCCTAACCCTAACCCTAACCCTAACCCTAACCCTAACCCTAACCCTAACCCTAACCCTAACCCTAACCCTAACCCTAACCCTAACCCTAACCCTAACCCTAACCCTAACCCTAACCCTAACCCTAACCCTAGCTAACCCTAACCCTAACCCTAACCCTAACCCTAACCCTAACCCTAACCCTAACCCTAACCCTAACCCTAACCCTAACCCTAACCCTAACCCTAACCTAACCCTAACCCTAACCCTAACCCTAACCCTAACCCTAACCCTAACCCTAACCCTAACCCTAACCTAACCCTAACCCTAACCCTAACCCTAACCCTAACCCTAACCCTAACCCTAACCCTAACCCTAACCCTAACCTAACCCTAACCCTAACCCTAACCCTAACCCTAACCCTAACCCTAACCCTAACCCTAACCCTAACCCTAACCATAACCCTAACCCTAACCCTAACCCTAACCCTAACCCTAACCCTAACCCTAACCTAACCCTAACCCTAACCCTAACCCTAACCCTAACCCTAACCCTAACCCTAACCCTAACCCTAACCCTAACCGTAACCCTAACCCTAACCCTAACCATAACCTAACCATAACCCTAACCCAAACTCCTTCCCCCGACAACCCAGAGGTCTAAAATTGAAATATGTTGTCCGGATAGCACATTTGAGGTTGCCTGTAAAGTTTCGTACCACAGAAGTCAACGTAGGCCAAACTCCTTCCCCCGACAACCCAGAGGTCTGAAATTGAAATATGTTGTCCGGATAGCACATTTGAGGTTGCCTGTAAAGTTTCGTACCACAGAAGTCAACGTAGGCCAAACTCCTTCCCCCGACATCCCAGAGGTCTGTAATTGAAATATGTTGTCCAAATGGCACTTCTGATGTTGTTTGTAACGTTTCGTCTTACTGAAGTCAACGTAGGCCAAACTCCTTCCCCCGACAACCCAAAGGTCTGAAATTGAAATATGTTGTCCGAATATAACATTTGAGGTTGAGTGTAAAGTTTCGTAACACAGAAGTCAACGTAGGCCAAACTCCTTCCCCCGAACACCCAGAGGTCTGAAATTGAAATAGGTTGTCCGGATAGCACATTTGAGGTTGCCTGTAAAGTTTCGTACCACAGAAGTCAACGTAGGCCAAACTCCTTTCCACGACATCCCAGAGGTCTGAAATTGAAATATGTTGTCCAAATGGGACTTCTGATGTTGTTTGTAAAGTTTCGTGTTACTGAAGTCAACGTATGCCAAACTCCTTCCCTCGACAACCCAGAGGTCTGAAATTTAAATATATTGTCCGGATAGCACATGTGAGGTTGCCTGTAAAGTTTCGTACCACAGAAGTCAACGTAGGCCAAACTCCTTCCCCCAACATCCCAGAGGTCTGAAATTGAAATATGTTGTCCAAATGGGACTTCTGATGTTGTTTGTAAAGTTTCGTGTTACTGAAGTCAACGTAGGCCAAACTCCTTCCCCCGACAACCCAGAGGTCTGAAATTTAAATATGTTGTCCAAATGGCACTTCTGATGTTGTTTGTAAAGTTTCGTGTTACTGAAGTCAACGTAGGCCAAACTCCTTTCCCCGACAACCCAGAGGTCTGAAATTGAAATATGTTGTCCGGATAGCACATGTGAGGTTGCCTGTAAAGTTTCGTACCACAGAAGTCAACGTAGGCCAAACTCCTTCCCCCAACATCCCAGAGGTCTGAAATTGAAATATGTTGTCCAAATGGGACTTCTGATGTTGTTTGTAATGTTTCGTGTTACTGAAGTCAACGTAGGCCAAACTCCTTCCCCCGACAACCCAAATGTCTGAAATTGAAATATGTTGTCCGGATATCACATTTGAGGTTGCGTGTAAACTTTCGTAACACAGAAGTCAACGTGGGCCAAACTCCTTCCCCCGACAACCCAGAGGTCTGAAATTTAAATATGTTGTCCGGATAGCACATTTGAGGTTGCCTGTAAAGTTTCGTGTTACTGAAGTCAACGTAGGCCAAACTCCTTCCCCTGACAACCCAGAGGTCTGAAATTGAAATATGTTGTCCAAATGGGACTTCTGATGTTGTTTGTAACGTTTCGTCTTACTGAAGTCAACGTAGGCCAAACTCCTTCCCCCGACAACCCAAAGGTCTGAAATTGAAATATGTTGTCCGGATTTCACATTTGAGGTTGCCTGTAAAGTTTCGTAACACAGAAGTCAACGTAGGCCCAACTCCTTCCCCCGACAACCCAGAGGTCTGAAATTAAGAATTTAAGTTAAGAATTAGGGTTAGGGTTAGGGTTAGGGTTAAGAATTTAGGGTTAGGGTTAAGAATTAGGGTTAGAGATTAGGGTTAGGGTTAAGAATTTACGGTTAGGGTTAAGAATTAGGGTTAGGGTTAGGGTAGGGTAGGGTTAGGGTTAGGGTTAGGGTTAGGTTAATATCCCAATGGCACCTCTAGGGTTGCATGTACTGTTTTGTGTCACAGAAATACACGTATTCCAAACTGCTTCCCCTTTCAAACGATCGGTTTGAAATCGAAATATGTTGTCAGAATTGCACCTCTGTGTTGCCTGTAAAGTGTCGTGTTACTGAGGTCAACGTAGGCCAAACTCCTTCCCCTGACATCCAAGAGGTATGAAATTGAAATATGTGGTTCAAATTGCACCTTTGGTGTTGCTTGTAAAGTTTCGTGTTACTGAAGTCAACGTAGGCCAAACTTCTTCCCCTAGCAACCTAGAGCTCTGAAGCTGTAATATGTTGTCCAAATAACACCTTTGGTATGGCCTGTAAAGTGTCGTGCCACAGAAGTCAACGTAGGCCAAACTCCTTCCCCCGACAACCCAGAGGTCTGAAATTGAAATATGTTGTCCGGATATTAGATTTGAGGTTGCCTGTAAAGTTTCGTACCACAGAAGTCAACGTAGGCCAAACTCCTTCCCCCGACATCCCAGAGTTCTGAAATTGAAATATGTTGTCCAAATGGCACTTCTGATGTTGTTTGTAACGTTTCATGTTACTGAAGTCAATGTAGGCCAAACTCCTTCCCCCGACAACCCAAAGGTCTGAAATTGAAATATGTTGTCCGGATATCACATTTGAGGTTGCGTGTAAACTTTCGTAACACAGAAGTCAACGTGGGCCAAACTCCTTCCCCCGACAACCCAGAGGTCTGAAATTTAAATATGTTGTCCGGATAGCACATTTGAGGTTGCCTGTAAAGTTTCGTACCACAGAAGTCAACGTAGGCCAAACTCCTTCCCCCGACATCCCAGAGGTCTGAAATTTAAATATGTTGTCCAAATGGCACTTCTGATGTTGTTTGTAAAGTTTCGTGTTACTGAAGTCAACGTAGGCCAAACTCCTTCCCCCGACAACCCAGAGGTCTGAAATTGAAATATGTTGTCCAAATGGGACTTCTGATGTTGTTTGTAACGTTTCGTCTTACTGAAGTCAACGTAGGCCAAACTCCTTCCCCCGACAACCCAAAGGTCTGAAATTGAAATATGTTGTCCGGATTTCAAATTTGAGGTTGCCTGTAAAGTTTCGTAACACAGAAGTCAACGTAGGCCCAACTCCTTCCCCCGACAACCCAGAGGTCTGAAATTAAGAATTTAAGTTAAGAATTAGGGTTAGGGTTAGGGTTAGGGTTAGGTTAATATCCCAATGGCACCTCTAGGGTTGCATGTACTGTTTTGTGTCACAGAAATACACGTATTCCAAACTGCTTCCCCTTTCAAACGATCGGTTTGAAATCGAAATATGTTGTCAGAATTGCACCTCTGTGTTGCCTGTAAAGTGTCGTGTTACTGAGGTCAACGTAGGCCAAACTCCTTCCCCTGACATCCAAGAGGTATGAAATTGAAATATGTGGTTCAAATTGCACCTTTGGTGTTGCTTGTAAAGTTTCGTGTTACTGAAGTCAACGTAGGCCAAACTTCTTCCCCTAGCAACCTAGAGCTCTGAAGCTGTAATATGTTGTCCAAATAACACCTTTGGTATGGCCTGTAAAGTGTCGTGCCACAGAAGTTAACGTAGGCCAAACTCCTTCCTCCGACAACCCAGAGATCTAAAATTTAAATATGTTGTCCGTATGGCATCTTTGATGTTGCTTGTAAAGTTTCGTGTTACTCAAGTCAACGTAGGCCAAACTCCTTCCCCCGACATCCCAGAGGTATGAAATTGAAATATGTTATCCAAATGGCACTTCTGATGTTGTTTTGTAAAGTTTCGTGTTACTAAAGTCAACATAGGCCAAACTCCTTCCCCCGACAACCCAGAGGTCTGAAATCGTAATATTTTGTCCGGATAGCACATTTGAGGTTGTCTGTAAAGTGTCGTAACACAGAAGTCAACGTAGGCCAAACTCCTTCCCCCGACAACCCAGAGGTCTGAAATTGAAATATGTTGTCCGGATAGCACATTTGAGGTTGCCTGTAAAGTTTCGTACCACAGAAGTCAACGTAGGCCAAACTCCTTCCCCCGACAACCCAGAGGTCTGAAATTGAAATATGTTGTCCGGATAGCACATTTGAGGTTGCCTGTAAAGTTTCGTACCACAGAAGTCAACGTAGGCCAAACTCCTTCCCCCGACATCCCAGAGGTCTGAAATTGAAATATGTTGTCCAAATGGCACTTCTGATGTTGTTTGTAAAGTTTCGTGTTACTGAAGTCAACGTAGGCCAAACTCCTTCCCCCGACAACCCAGAGGTCTGAAATTGAAATATGTTGTCCAAATGGCACTTCTGATGTTGTTTGTAACGTTTCGTCTTACTGAAGTCAACGTAGGCCAAACTCCTTCCCCCGACAACCCAAAGGTCTGAAATTGAAATATGTTGTCCGAATATCACATTTGAGGTTGCGTGTAAAGTTTCGTAACACAGAAGCCAACGTAGGCCAAACTCCTTCCCCCGAACACCCAGAGGTCTGAAATTGAAATATGTTGTCCGGATAGCACATGTGAGGTTGCCTGTAAAGTTTCGTGTTACTGAAGTCAACGTAGGCCAAACTCCTTCCCCCGACAACCCAGAGGTCTGAAATTGAAATATGTTGTCCAAATGGGACTTCTGATTTTGTTTGTAACGTTTCGTGTTACTGAAGTCAACGTAGGCCAAACTCCTTCCCCCGACAACCCAAAGGTCTGAAATTGAAATATGTTGTCCGGATATCACATTTGAGGTTGCGTGTAAACTTTCGTAACACAGAAGTCAACGTGGGCCAAACTCCTTCCCCCGACAACCCAGAGGTCTGAAATTGAAATATGTTGTCCGGATAGCACATTTGAGGTTGCCTGTAAAGTTTCGTACCACAGAAGTCAACGTAGGCCAAACTCCTTCCCCCGAAATCCCAGAGGTCTGAAATTGAAATATGTTGTCCAAATGGCACTTCTGATGTTGTTTGTAACGTTTCGTCTTACTGAAGTCAACGTAGGCCAAACTCCTTCCCCCGACAACCCAAAGGTCTGAAATTGAAATATGTTGTCCGGATATCACATTTGAGGTTGCGTGTAAACTTTCGTAACACAGAAGTCAACGTGGGCCAAACTCCTTCCCCCGACAACCCAGAGGTCTGAAATTGAAATATGTTGTCCGGATAGCACATTTGAGGTTGCCTGTAAAGTTTCGTACCACAGAAGTCAACGTAGGCCAAACTCCTTCCCCCGACATCCCAGAGGTCTGAAATTTAAATATGTTGTCCAAATGGCACTTCTGATGTTGTTTGTAAAGTTTCGTGTTACTGAAGTCAACGTAGGCCAAACTCCTTCCCCCGACAACCCAGAGGTCTGAAATTGAAATATGTTGTCCAAATGGGACTTCTGATGTTGTTTGTAACGTTTCGTCTTACTGAAGTCAACGTAGGCCAAACTCCTTCCCCCGACAACCCAAAGGTCTGAAATTGAAATATGTTGTCCGGATTTCACATTTGAGGTTGCCTGTAAAGTTTCGTAACACAGAAGTCAACGTAGGCCCAACTCCTTCCCCCGACAACCCAGAGGTCTGAAATTAAGAATTTAAGTTAAGAATTAGGGTTAGGGTTAGGGTTAGGGTTAAGAATTTAGGGTTAGGGTTAAGAATTAGGGTTAGAGATTAGGGTTAGGGTTAAGAATTTAGGGTTAGGGTTAAGAATTAGGGTTAGGATTAGGGTAGGGTAGGGTTAGGGTTAGGGTTAGGGTTAGGTTAATATCCCAATGGCACCTCTAGGGTTGCATGTACTGTTTTGTGTCACAGAAATACACGTATTCCAAACTGCTTCCCCTTTCAAACGATCGGTTTGAAATCGAAATATGTTGTCAGAATTGCACCTCTGTGTTGCCTGTAAAGTGTCGTGTTACTGAGGTCAACGTAGGCCAAACTCCTTCCCCTGACATCCAAGAGGTATGAAATTGAAATATGTGGTTCAAATTGCACCTTTGGTGTTGCTTGTAAAGTTTCGTGTTACTGAAGTCAACGTAGGCCAAACTTCTTCCCCTAGCAACCTAGAGCTCTGAAGCTGTAATATGTTGTCCAAATAACACCTTTGGTATGGCCTGTAAAGTGTCGTGCCACAGAAGTTAACGTAGGCCAAACTCCTTCCTCCGACAACCCAGAGATCTAAAATTTAAATATGTTGTCCGTATGGCATCTTTGATGTTGCTTGTAAAGTTTCGTGTTACTCAAGTCAACGTAGGCCAAACTCCTTCCCCCGACATCCCAGAGGTATGAAATTGAAATATGTTATCCAAATGGCACTTCTGATGTTGTTTTGTAAAGTTTCGTGTTACTAAAGTCAACATAGGCCAAACTCCTTCCCCCAACAACCCAGAGGTCTGAAATCGTAATATTTTGTCCGGATAGCACATTTGAGGTTGTCTGTAAAGTGTCGTAACACAGAAGTCAACGTAGGCCAAACTCCTTCCCCCGACAACCCAGAGGTCTGAAATTGAAATATGTTGTCCGGATAGCACATTTGAGGTTGCCTGTAAAGTTTCGTACCACAGAAGTCAACGTAGGCCAAACTCCTTCCCCCGACAACCCAGAGGTCTGAAATTGAAATATGTTGTCCGGATAGCACATTTGAGGTTGCCTGTAAAGTTTCGTACCACAGAAGTCAACGTAGGCCAAACTCCTTCCCCCGACATCCCAGAGGTCTGAAATTGAAATATGTTGTCCAAATGGCACTTCTGATGTTGTTTGTAACGTTTCGTCTTACTGAAGTCAACGTAGGCCAAACTCCTTCCCCCGACAACCCAAAGGTCTGAAATTGAAATATGTTGTCCGAATATCACATTTTAGGTTGCGTGTAAAGTTTCGTAACACAGAAGCCAACGTAGGCCAAACTCCTTCCCCCGAACACCCAGAGGTCTGAAATTGAAATATGTTGTCCGGATAGCACATGTGAGGTTGCCTGTAAAGTTTCGTACCACAGAAGTCAACGTAGGCCAAACTCCTTCCCACGACATCCCAGAGGTCTGAAATTGAAATATGTTGTCCAAATGGCACTTCTGATGTTGTTTGTAAAGTTTCGTGTTACTGAAGTCAACGTAGGCCAAACTCCTTCCCCCGACAACCCAGAGGTCTGAAATTGAAATATGTTGTCCAAATGGCACTTCTGATGTTGTTTGTAACGTTTCGTCTTACTGAAGTCAACGTAGGCCAAACTCCTTCCCCCGACAACCCAAAGGTCTGAAATTGAAATATGTTGTCCGGATATCACATTTGAGGTTGCGTGTAAAGTTTCGTAACACAGAAGCCAACGTAGGCCAAACTCCTTCCCCCGAACACCCAGAGGTCTGAAATTGAAATATGTTGTCCGGATAGCACATGTGAGGTTGCCTGTAAAGTTTCGTGTTACTGAAGTCAACGTAGGCCAAACTCCTTCCCCCGAACACCCAGAGGTCTGAAATTGAAATATGTTGTCCGGATAGCACATGTGAGGTTGCCTGTAAAGTTTCGTAACACAGAAGCCAACGTAGGCCAAACTCCTTCCCCCGAACACCCAGAGGTCTGAAATTGAAATATGTTGTCCGGATAGCACATGTGAGGTTGCCTGTAAAGTTTCGTACCACAGAAGTCAACGTAGGCCAAACTCCTTCCCACGACATCCCAGAGGTCTGAAATTGAAATATGTTGTCCAAATGGCACTTCTGATGTTGTTTGTAAAGTTTCGTGTTACTGAAGTCAACGTAGGCCAAACTCCTTTCCCCGACAACCCAGAGGTCTGAAATTGAAATATGTTGTCCGGATAGCACATGTGAGGTTGCCTGTAAAGTTTCGTACCACAGAAGTCAACGTAGGCCAAACTCCTTCCCCAAACATCCCAGAGGTCTGAAATTGAAATATGTTTTCCAAATGGGACTTCTGATGTTGTTTGTAACGTTTCGTGTTACTCAAGTCAACGTAGGCCAAACTCCTTCCCCCGACAACCCAAAGGTCTGAAATTGAAATATGTTGTCCAGATATCACATTTGAGGTTGCCTGTAAAGTTTCGTAACACAGAAGTCAACGTAGGCCAAACTCCTTCCCCCGACAACCCAGAGGTCTGAAATTGAAATATGTTGTCCGGATAGCAGATTTGAGGTTGCCTGTAAAGTTTCGTACCACAGAAGTCAACGTAGGCCAAACTCCTTCCCCCGACATCCCAGAGTTCTGAAATTGAAATATGTTGTCCAAATGGCACTTCTGATGTTGTTTGTAACGTTTCGTGTTACTGAAGTCAACGTAGGCCAAACTCCTTCCCCCGACAACCCAAAGGTCTGAAATTGAAATATGTTGTCCGGATATCACATTTGAGGTTGCGTGTAAACTTTCGTAACACAGAAGTCAACGTGGGCCAAACTCCTTCCCCCGACAACCCAAAGGTCTGAAATTGAAATATGTTGTCCGGATAGCACATTTGAGGTTGCCTGTAAAGTTTCGTACCACAGAAGTCAACGTAGGCCAAACTCCTTCCCCCGACATCCCAGAGGTCTGAAATTAAAATATGTTGTCCAAATGGCACTTCTGATGTTGTTTGTAAAGTTTCGTGTTACTGAAGTCAACGTAGGCCAAACTCCTTCCCCCGACAACCCAGAGGTCTGAAATTGAAATATGTTGTCCAAATGGGACTTCTGATGTTGTTTGTAACGTTTCGTGTTACTGAAGTCAACGTAGGCCAAACTCCTTCCCCCGACAACCCAAAGGTCTGAAATTGAAATATGTTGTCCAGATATCAAATTTGAGGTTGCCTGTAAAGTTTCGTAACACAGAAGTCAACGTAGGCCAAACTCCTTCCCCCGACAACCCAGAGGTCTGAAATTGAAATATGTTGTCCGGATAGCAGATTTGAGGTTGCCTGTAAAGTTTCGTACCACAGAAGTCAACGTAGGCCAAACTCCTTCCCCCGACATACCAGAGTTCTGAAATTGAAATATGTTGTCCAAATGGCACTTCTGATGTTGTTTGTAACGTTTCGTGTTACTGAAGTCAACGTAGGCCAAACTCCTTCCCCCGACAACCCAAAGGTCTGAAATTGAAATATGTTGTCCGGATATCACATTTGAGGTTGCGTGTAAACTTTCGTAACACAGAAGTCAACGTGGGCCAAACTCCTTCCCCCGACAACCCAAAGGTCTGAAATTGAAATATGTTGTCCGGATAGCACATTTGAGGTTGCCTGTAAAGTTTCGTACCACAGAAGTCAACGTAGGCCAAACTCCTTCCCCCGACATCCCAGAGGTCTGAAATTAAAATATGTTGTCCAAATGGCACTTCTGATGTTGTTTGTAAAGTTTCGTGTTACTGAAGTCAACGTAGGCCAAACTCCTTCCCCCGACAACCCAGAGGTCTGAAATTGAAATATGTTGTCCAAATGGGACTTCTGATGTTGTTTGTAACGTTTCGTGTTACTGAAGTCAACGTAGGCCAAACTCCTTCCCCCGACAACCCAGAGGTCTGAAATTGAAATATGTTGTCCAAATGGGACTTCTGATGTTGTTTGTAACGTTTCGTGTTACTGAAGTCAACGTAGGCCAAACTCCTTCCCCCGACAACCCAGAGGTCTGAAATTGAAATATGTTGTCCAAATGGGACTTCTGATGTTGTTTGTAACGTTTCGTGTTACTGAAGTCAACGTAGGCCAAACTCCTTCCCCCGACAACCCAAAGGTCTGAAATTGAAATATGTTTTCCGGATTTCACATTTGAGGTTGCCTGTAAAGTTTCGTAACACAGAAGTCAACGTAGGCCCAACTCCTTCCCCCGACAACCCAGAGGTCTGAAATTGAAATATGTTGTCCGGATATCACATTTGAGGTTGCCTGTAAAGTTTCGTAACACAGAACTCAACGTAGGCCAAACTCCTTCCCCCGACATCCCAGAGGTCTGAAATTGAAATATGTTGTCCAAATGGCACTTTTGATGTTGTTTGTAACTTTTCGTGTTACTGAAGTCAACGTAGGCCAAACTCCTTCCCCCGACAACCGAAAGGTCTGAAATTGAAATATGTTGTCCGGATATCACATTTGAGGTTGCCTCTAAAGTTTCGTAACACAGAAGTCAACGTAGGCCAAACTCCTTCCCCCGACAACCCAGAGGTCTGAAATTGAAATATGTTGTCCGGATAGCACATTTGAGGTTGCCTGTAAAGTTTCGTACCACAGAAGTCAATGTAGGCCAAACTCCTTCCCCCGACATCCCAGAGGTCTGAAATTGAAATATGTTGTCCAAATGGCACTTCTGATGTTGTTTGTAAAGTTTCGTGTCACTGAAGTCAACGTAGGCCAAACTCCTTCCCCCGACATCCCAGAGTTCTGAAATTGAAATATGTTGTCCAAATGTCACTTCTGATGTTGTTTGTAACGTTTCGTGTTACTGAAGTCAACGTAGGCCAAACTCCTTCCCCCGACAACCCAAAGGTCTGAAATTGAAATATGTTGTCCGGATATCACATTTGAGGTTGCGTGTAAACTTTCGTAACACAGAAGTCAACGTGGGCCAAACTCCTTCCCCCGACAACCCAGAGGTCTGAAATTGAAATATGTTGTCCGGATAGCACATTTGAGGTTGCCTGTAAAGTTTCGTACCACAGAAGTCAACGTAGGCCAAACTCCTTCCCCCGAAATCCCAGAGGTCTGAAATTGAAATATGTTGTCCAAATGGCACTTCTGATGTTGTTTGTAACGTTTCGTCTTACTGAAGTCAACGTAGGCCAAACTCCTTCCCCCGACAACCCAAAGGTCTGAAATTGAAATATGTTGTCCGGATATCACATTTGAGGTTGCGTGTAAAGTTTCGTAACACAGAAGTCAACGTAGGCCAAACTCCTTCCCCCGACAACCCAGAGGTCTGAAATTGAAATATGTTGTCCGGATAGCAGATTTGAGGTTGCCTGTAAAGTTTCGTACCACAGAAGTCAACGTAGGCCAAACTCCTTCCCCCGACATCCCAGAGTTCTGAAATTGAAATATGTTGTCCAAATGTCACTTCTGATGTTGTTTGTAACGTTTCGTGTTACTGAAGTCAACGTAGGCCAAACTCCTTCCCCCGACAACCCAAAGGTCTGAAATTGAAATATGTTGTCCGGATATCACATTTGAGGTTGCGTGTAAACTTTCGTAACACAGAAGTCAACGTGGGCCAAACTCCTTCCCCCGACAACCCAGAGGTCTGAAATTGAAATATGTTGTCCGGATAGCAGATTTGAGGTTGCCTGTAAAGTTTCGTACCACAGAAGTCAACGTAGGCCAAACTCCTTCCCCCGACATCCCAGAGGTCTGAAGTTGAAATATGTTGTCCAAATGGCACTTCTGATGTTGTTTGTAAAGTTTCGTGTTACTGAAGTCAACGTAGGCCAAACTCCTTCCCCCGACATCTCAGAGTTCTGAAATTGAAATATGTTGTCCAAATGGCACTTCTGATGTTGTTTATAACGTTTCGTGTTACTGAAGTCAACGTAGGCCAAACTCCTTCCCCCGACAACCGAAAGGTCTGAAATTGAAATATGTTGTCCAAATGCGACTTCTGATGTTGTTTGTAACGTTTCGTGTTACTGAAGTCAACGTAGGCCAAACTCCTTCCCCCGACAACCCAAAGGTCTGAAATTGAAATATGTTGTCCAGATAGCACATTTGAGGTTGCCTGTAAAGTTTCGTACCACAGAAGTCAACGTAGGCCAAACTCCTTCCCCCGACATCCCAGAGTTCTGAAATTGAAATATGTTGTCCAAATGTCACTTCTGATGTTGTTTGTAACGTTTCGTGTTACTGAAGTCAACGTAGGCCAAACTCCTTCCCCCGACAACCCAAAGGTCTGAAATTGAAATATGTTGTCCGGATATCACATTTGAGGTTGCGTGTAAACTTTCGTAACACAGAAGTCAACGTGGGCCAAACTCCTTCCCCCGACAACCCAGAGGTCTGAAATTGAAATATGTTGTCCGGATAGCAGATTTGAGGTTGCCTGTAAAGTTTCGTACCACAGAAGTCAACGTAGGCCAAACTCCTTCCCCCGACATCCCAGAGGTCTGAAGTTGAAATATGTTGTCCAAATGGCACTTCTGATGTTGTTTGTAAAGTTTCGTGTTACTGAAGTCAACGTAGGCCAAACTCCTTCCCCCGACATCTCAGAGTTCTGAAATTGAAATATGTTGTCCAAATGGCACTTCTGATGTTGTTTGTAACGTTTCGTGTTACTGAAGTCAACGTAGGCCAAACTCCTTCCCCCGACAACCGAAAGGTCTGAAATTGAAATATGTTGTCCAAATGCGACTTCTGATGTTGTTTGTAACGTTTCGTGTTACTGAAGTCAACGTAGGCCAAACTCCTTCCCCCGACAACCCAAAGGTCTGAAATTGAAATATCTTGTCCGGATATCACATTTGAGGTTGCCTGTAAAGTTTCGTAACACAGAAGTCAACGTAGGCCAAACTCCTTCCCCCGACATCCCAGAGGTCTGAAATTGAAATATGTTGTCCGGATAGCACATTTGAGGTTGCCTGTAAAGTTTCGTACCACAGAAGTCAACGTAGGCCAAACTCCTTCCCCCGACATCCCAGAGGTCTGAAATTGAAATTTGTTGTCCAAATGGCACTTCTGATGTTGTTTGTAACGTTTCGTGTTACTGAAGTCAACGTAGGCCAAACTCCTTCCCCCGACAACCCAAAGGTCTGAAATTGAAATATGTTGTCCGGATAGCACATTTGAGGTTGCCTGTAAAGTTTCGTACCACAGAAGTCAACGTAGGCCAAACTCCTTCCTCCGAAATCCCAGACGTCTGAAATTGAAATATGTTGTCCAAATGGCACTTCTGATGTTGTTTGTAACGTTTCGTCTTACTGAAGTCAACGTAGGCCAAACTCCTTCCCCCGACAACCGAAAGGTCTGAAATTGAAATATGTTGTCCAAATGGCACTTCTGATGTTGTTTGTAAAGTTTCGTGTTACTGAAGTCAACGTAGGCCAAACTCCTTCCCCCGACATCCCAGAGTTCTGAAATTGAAATATGTTGTCCAAATTGCACTTCTGATGTTGTTTGTAACGTTTCATGTTACTGAAGTCAACGTAGGCCAAACTCCTTCCCCCGACAACCCAAAGGTCTGAAATTGAAATATGTTGTCCGGATATCACATTTGAGGTTGCGTGTAAACTTTCGTAACACAGAAGTCAACGTGGGCCAAACTCCTTCCCCCAACAACCCAGAGGTCTGAAATTTAAATATGTTGTCCGGATAGCACATTTGAGGTTGCCTGTAAAGTTTCATACCACAGAAGTCAACGTAGGCCAAACTCCTTCCCACGACATCCCAGAGGTCTGAAATTGAAATATGTTGTCCAAATGGCACTTCTGATGTTGTTTGTAAAGTTTCGTGTTACTGAAGTCAACGTAGGCCAAACTCCTTCCCCCGACAACCCAGAGGTCTGAAATTGAAATATGTTGTCCAAATGGCACTTCTGATGTTGTTTGTAACGTTTCGTCTTACTGAAGTCAACGTAGGCCAAACTCCTTCCCCCGACAACCCAAAGGTCTGAAATTGAAATATGTTGTCCGGATATCACATTTGAGGTTGCGTGTAAAGTTTCGTAACACAGAAGCCAACGTAGGCCAAACTCCTTCCCCCGAACACCCAGAGGTCTGAAATTGAAATATGTTGTCCGGATAGCACATGTGAGGTTGCCTGTAAAGTTTCGTGTTACTGAAGTCAACGTAGGCCAAACTCCTTCCCCCGAACACCCAGAGGTCTGAAATTGAAATATGTTGTCCGGATAGCACATGTGAGGTTGCCTGTAAAGTTTCGTAACACAGAAGCCAACGTAGGCCAAACTCCTTCCCCCGAACACCCAGAGGTCTGAAATTGAAATATGTTGTCCGGATAGCACATGTGAGGTTGCCTGTAAAGTTTCGTACCACAGAAGTCAACGTAGGCCAAACTCCTTCCCACGACATCCCAGAGGTCTGAAATTGAAATATGTTGTCCAAATGGCACTTCTGATGTTGTTTGTAAAGTTTCGTGTTACTGAAGTCAACGTAGGCCAAACTCCTTTCCCCGACAACCCAGAGGTCTGAAATTGAAATATGTTGTCCGGATAGCACATGTGAGGTTGCCTGTAAAGTTTCGTACCACAGAAGTCAACGTAGGCCAAACTCCTTCCCCAAACATCCCAGAGGTCTGAAATTGAAATATGTTGTCCAAATGGGACTTCTGATGTTGTTTGTAACGTTTCGTGTTACTCAAGTCAACGTAGGCCAAACTCCTTCCCCCGACAACCCAAAGGTCTGAAATTGAAATATGTTGTCCAGATATCACATTTGAGGTTGCCTGTAAAGTTTCGTAACACAGAAGTCAACGTAGGCCAAACTCCTTCCCCCGACAACCCAGAGGTCTGAAATTGAAATATGTTGTCCGGATAGCAGATTTGAGGTTGCCTGTAAAGTTTCGTACCACAGAAGTCAACGTAGGCCAAACTCCTTCCCCCGACATCCCAGAGTTCTGAAATTGAAATATGTTGTCCAAATGGCACTTCTGATGTTGTTTGTAACGTTTCGTGTTACTGAAGTCAACGTAGGCCAAACTCCTTCCCCCGACAACCCAAAGGTCTGAAATTGAAATATGTTGTCCGGATATCACATTTGAGGTTGCGTGTAAACTTTCGTAACACAGAAGTCAACGTGGGCCAAACTCCTTCCCCCGACAACCCAAAGGTCTGAAATTGAAATATGTTGTCCGGATAGCACATTTGAGGTTGCCTGTAAAGTTTCGTACCACAGAAGTCAACGTAGGCCAAACTCCTTCCCCCGACATCCCAGAGGTCTGAAATTAAAATATGTTGTCCAAATGGCACTTCTGATGTTGTTTGTAAAGTTTCGTGTTACTGAAGTCAACGTAGGCCAAACTCCTTCCCCCGACAACCCAGAGGTCTGAAATTGAAATATGTTGTCCAAATGGGACTTCTGATGTTGTTTGTAACGTTTCGTGTTACTGAAGTCAACGTAGGCCAAACTCCTTCCCCCGACAACCCAAAGGTCTGAAATTGAAATATGTTGTCCAGATATCAAATTTGAGGTTGCCTGTAAAGTTTCGTAACACAGAAGTCAACGTAGGCCAAACTCCTTCCCCCGACAACCCAGAGGTCTGAAATTGAAATATGTTGTCCGGATAGCAGATTTGAGGTTGCCTGTAAAGTTTCGTACCACAGAAGTCAACGTAGGCCAAACTCCTTCCCCCGACATCCCAGAGTTCTGAAATTGAAATATGTTGTCCAAATGGCACTTCTGATGTTGTTTGTAACGTTTCGTGTTACTGAAGTCAACGTAGGCCAAACTCCTTCCCCCGACAACCCAAAGGTCTGAAATTGAAATATGTTGTCCGGATATCACATTTGAGGTTGCGTGTAAACTTTCGTAACACAGAAGTCAACGTGGGCCAAACTCCTTCCCCCGACAACCCAAAGGTCTGAAATTGAAATATGTTGTCCGGATAGCACATTTGAGGTTGCCTGTAAAGTTTCGTACCACAGAAGTCAACGTAGGCCAAACTCCTTCCCCCGACATCCCAGAGGTCTGAAATTAAAATATGTTGTCCAAATGGCACTTCTGATGTTGTTTGTAAAGTTTCGTGTTACTGAAGTCAACGTAGGCCAAACTCCTTCCCCCGACAACCCAGAGGTCTGAAATTGAAATATGTTGTCCAAATGGGACTTCTGATGTTGTTTGTAACGTTTCGTGTTACTGAAGTCAACGTAGGCCAAACTCCTTCCCCCGACAACCCAGAGGTCTGAAATTGAAATATGTTGTCCAAATGGGACTTCTGATGTTGTTTGTAACGTTTCGTGTTACTGAAGTCAACGTAGGCCAAACTCCTTCCCCCGACAACCCAGAGGTCTGAAATTGAAATATGTTGTCCAAATGGGACTTCTGATGTTGTTTGTAACGTTTCGTGTTACTGAAGTCAACGTAGGCCAAACTCCTTCCCCCGACAACCCAAAGGTCTGAAATTGAAATATGTTTTCCGGATTTCACATTTGAGGTTGCCTGTAAAGTTTCGTAACACAGAAGTCAACGTAGGCCCAACTCCTTCCCCCGACAACCCAGAGGTCTGAAATTGAAATATGTTGTCCGGATATCACATTTGAGGTTGCCTGTAAAGTTTCGTAACACAGAACTCAACGTAGGCCAAACTCCTTCCCCCGACATCCCAGAGGTCTGAAATTGAAATATGTTGTCCAAATGGCACTTCTGATGTTGTTTGTAACTTTTCGTGTTACTGAAGTCAACGTAGGCCAAACTCCTTCCCCCGACAACCGAAAGGTCTGAAATTGAAATATGTTGTCCGGATATCACATTTGAGGTTGCCTCTAAAGTTTCGTAACACAGAAGTCAACGTAGGCCAAACTCCTTCCCCCGACAACCCAGAGGTCTGAAATTGAAATATGTTGTCCGGATAGCACATTTGAGGTTGCCTGTAAAGTTTCGTACCACAGAAGTCAATGTAGGCCAAACTCCTTCCCCCGACATCCCAGAGGTCTGAAATTGAAATATGTTGTCCAAATGGCACTTCTGATGTTGTTTGTAAAGTTTCGTGTCACTGAAGTCAACGTAGGCCAAACTCCTTCCCCCGACATCCCAGAGTTCTGAAATTGAAATATGTTGTCCAAATGTCACTTCTGATGTTGTTTGTAACGTTTCGTGTTACTGAAGTCAACGTAGGCCAAACTCCTTCCCCCGACAACCCAAAGGTCTGAAATTGAAATATGTTGTCCGGATATCACATTTGAGGTTGCGTGTAAACTTTCGTAACACAGAAGTCAACGTGGGCCAAACTCCTTCCCCCGACAACCCAGAGGTCTGAAATTGAAATATGTTGTCCGGATAGCACATTTGAGGTTGCCTGTAAAGTTTCGTACCACAGAAGTCAACGTAGGCCAAACTCCTTCCCCCGAAATCCCAGAGGTCTGAAATTGAAATATGTTGTCCAAATGGCACTTCTGATGTTGTTTGTAACGTTTCGTCTTACTGAAGTCAACGTAGGCCAAACTCCTTCCCCCGACAACCCAAAGGTCTGAAATTGAAATATGTTGTCCGGATATCACATTTGAGGTTGCGTGTAAAGTTTCGTAACACAGAAGTCAACGTAGGCCAAACTCCTTCCCCCGACAACCCAGAGGTCTGAAATTGAAATATGTTGTCCGGATAGCAGATTTGAGGTTGCCTGTAAAGTTTCGTACCACAGAAGTCAACGTAGGCCAAACTCCTTCCCCCGACATCCCAGAGTTCTGAAATTGAAATATGTTGTCCAAATGTCACTTCTGATGTTGTTTGTAACGTTTCGTGTTACTGAAGTCAACGTAGGCCAAACTCCTTCCCCCGACAACCCAAAGGTCTGAAATTGAAATATGTTGTCCGGATATCACATTTGAGGTTGCGTGTAAACTTTCGTAACACAGAAGTCAACGTGGGCCAAACTCCTTCCCCCGACAACCCAGAGGTCTGAAATTGAAATATGTTGTCCGGATAGCAGATTTGAGGTTGCCTGTAAAGTTTCGTACCACAGAAGTCAACGTAGGCCAAACTCCTTCCCCCGACATCCCAGAGGTCTGAAGTTGAAATATGTTGTCCAAATGGCACTTCTGATGTTGTTTGTAAAGTTTCGTGTTACTGAAGTCAACGTAGGCCAAACTCCTTCCCCCGACATCTCAGAGTTCTGAAATTGAAATATGTTGTCCAAATGGCACTTCTGATGTTGTTTGTAACGTTTCGTGTTACTGAAGTCAACGTAGGCCAAACTCCTTCCCCCGACAACCGAAAGGTCTGAAATTGAAATATGTTGTCCAAATGCGACTTCTGATGTTGTTTGTAACGTTTCGTGTTACTGAAGTCAACGTAGGCCAAACTCCTTCCCCCGACAACCCAAAGGTCTGAAATTGAAATATGTTGTCCAGATAGCACATTTGAGGTTGCCTGTAAAGTTTCGTACCACAGAAGTCAACGTAGGCCAAACTCCTTCCCCCGACATCCCAGAGTTCTGAAATTGAAATATGTTGTCCAAATGTCACTTCTGATGTTGTTTGTAACGTTTCGTGTTACTGAAGTCAACGTAGGCCAAACTCCTTCCCCCGACAACCCAAAGGTCTGAAATTGAAATATGTTGTCCGGATATCACATTTGAGGTTGCGTGTAAACTTTCGTAACACAGAAGTCAACGTGGGCCAAACTCCTTCCCCCGACAACCCAGAGGTCTGAAATTGAAATATGTTGTCCGGATAGCAGATTTGAGGTTGCCTGTAAAGTTTCGTACCACAGAAGTCAACGTAGGCCAAACTCCTTCCCCCGACATCCCAGAGGTCTGAAGTTGAAATATGTTGTCCAAATGGCACTTCTGATGTTGTTTGTAAAGTTTCGTGTTACTGAAGTCAACGTAGGCCAAACTCCTTCCCCCGACATCTCAGAGTTCTGAAATTGAAATATGTTGTCCAAATGGCACTTCTGATGTTGTTTGTAACGTTTCGTGTTACTGAAGTCAACGTAGGCCAAACTCCTTCCCCCGACAACCGAAAGGTCTGAAATTGAAATATGTTGTCCAAATGCGACTTCTGATGTTGTTTGTAACGTTTCGTGTTACTGAAGTCAACGTAGGCCAAACTCCTTCCCCCGACAACCCAAAGGTCTGAAATTGAAATATCTTGTCCGGATATCACATTTGAGGTTGCCTGTAAAGTTTCGTAACACAGAAGTCAACGTAGGCCAAACTCCTTCCCCCGACATCCCAGAGGTCTGAAATTGAAATATGTTGTCCGGATAGCACATTTGAGGTTGCCTGTAAAGTTTCGTACCACAGAAGTCAACGTAGGCCAAACTCCTTCCCCCGACATCCCAGAGGTCTGAAATTGAAATTTGTTGTCCAAATGGCACTTCTGATGTTGTTTGTAACGTTTCGTGTTACTGAAGTCAACGTAGGCCAAACTCCTTCCCCCGACAACCCAAAGGTCTGAAATTGAAATATGTTGTCCGGATAGCACATTTGAGGTTGCCTGTAAAGTTTCGTACCACAGAAGTCAACGTAGGCCAAACTCCTTCCTCCGAAATCCCAGACGTCTGAAATTGAAATATGTTGTCCAAATGGCACTTCTGATGTTGTTTGTAACGTTTCGTCTTACTGAAGTCAACGTAGGCCAAACTCCTTCCCCCGACAACCGAAAGGTCTGAAATTGAAATATGTTGTCCAAATGGCACTTCTGATGTTGTTTGTAAAGTTTCGTGTTACTGAAGTCAACGTAGGCCAAACTCCTTCCCCCGACATCCCAGAGTTCTGAAATTGAAATATGTTGTCCAAATTGCACTTCTGATGTTGTTTGTAACGTTTCATGTTACTGAAGTCAACGTAGGCCAAACTCCTTCCCCCGACAACCCAAAGGTCTGAAATTGAAATATGTTGTCCGGATATCACATTTGAGGTTGCGTGTAAACTTTCGTAACACAGAAGTCAACGTGGGCCAAACTCCTTCCCCCAACAACCCAGAGGTCTGAAATTTAAATATGTTGTCCGGATAGCACATTTGAGGTTGCCTGTAAAGTTTCATACCACAGAAGTCAACGTAGGCCAAACTCCTTCCCCCGACATCCCAGAGGTCTGAAATTGAAATATGTTGTCTAAATGGCACTTCTGATGTTGTTTGTAAAGTTTCGTGTTACTGAAGTCAACGTAGGCCAAACTCCTTCCCCCGACAACCCAAAGGTCTGAAATTGAAATATGTTGTCCGGATATCACATTTGAGGTTGCCTCTAAAGTTTCGTAACACAGAAGTCAACGTAGGCCAAACTCCTTCCCCCGACAACCCAGAGGTCTGAAATTGAAATATGTTGTCCGGATAGCACATTTGAGGTTGCCTGTAAAGTTTCGTACCACAGAAGTCAACGTAGGCCAAACTCCTTCCCCCGACATCCCAGAGGTCTGAAATTGAAATATGTTGTCCAAATGGCACTTCTGATGTTGTTTGTAAAGTTTCGTGTTACTGAAGTCAACGTAGGCCAAACTCCTTCCCCCGACAACCCAAAGGTCTGAAATTGAAATATGTTGTCCGGATATCACATTTGAGGTTGCCTCTAAAGTTTCGTAACACAGAAGTCAACGTAGGCCAAACTCCTTCCCCCGACAACCCAGAGGTCTGAAATTGAAATATGTTGTCCGGATAGCACATTTGAGGTTGCCTCTAAAGTTTCGTAACACAGAAGTCAACGTAGGCCAAACTCCTTCCCCCGACAACCCAGAGGTCTGAAATTGAAATATGTTGTCCGGATATCACATTTGAGGTTGCGTGTAAACTTTCGTAACACAGAAGTCAACGTAGGCCAAACTCCTTCCTCCGAAATCCCAGACGTCTGAAATTTAAATATGTTGTTCAAATGGCACTTCTGATGTTGTTTGTAACGTTTCGTGTTACTGAAGTCAACGTAGGCCAAACTCCTTCCCCCGACAACCCAAAGGTCTGAAATTGAAATATGTTGTCCGGATAGCACATTTGAGGTTGCCTGTAAAGTTTCGTACCACAGAAGTCAACGTAGGCCAAACTCCTTCCTCCGAAATCCCAGACGTCTGAAATTTAAATATGTTGTTCAAATGGCACTTCTGATGTTGTTTGTAACGTTTCGTCTTACTGAAGTCAACGTAGGCCAAACTCCTTCCCCCGACAACCCAAAGGTCTGAAATTGAAATATGTTGTCCAAATTGCACTTCTGATGTTGTTTGTAAAGTTTCGTGTTACTGAAGTCAACGTAGGCCAAACTCCTTCCCCCGACATCCCAGAGTTCTGAAATTGAAATATGTTGTCCGAATTGCACTTCTGATGTTGTTTGTAACGTTTCATGTTACTGAAGTCAACGTAGGCCAAACTCCTTCCCCCGACAACCCAAAGGTCTGAAATTGAAATATGTTGTCCGGATATCACATTTGAGGTTGCGTGTAAAGTTTCGTAACACAGAAGTCAACGTCGGCCAAACTCCTTCCCCTGACTACCCAGAGGTCTGAAATTGAAATATTTTGTCCGGATAGCACATTTGAGGTTGCCTGTAAAGTTTCATACCACAGAAGTCAACGTAGGCCAAACTCCTTCCCCCGACATCCCAGAGGTCTGATATTGAAATATGTTGTCCAAATGGCACTTCTGATGTTGTTTGTAACGTTTCGTGTTACTGAAGTCAACGTAGGCCAAACTCCTTCCCCCGACAACCCAAAGGTCTGAAATTGAAATATGTTGTCCGGATATCACATTTGAGGTTGCCTGTAAAGTTTCGTGCCACAGAAGTCAACGTAGGCCAAACTCCTTCCCCTGACAACCCAGAGGTCTGAAATTGAAATATGTTGTCCGGATATCACATTTGAGGTTGCCTGTAAAGTTTCGTGCCACAGAAGTCAACGTAGGCCAAACTCCTACCCCCGACAACCTAGAGGTCTGATATTTAAATATGTTGTCCGGATAGCACATTTGAGGTTGTTTGTAAAGTTTCGTGTTACTGAAGTCAACGTAGGCCAAACTCCTTCCCCCGACAACCCAAAGGTCTGAAATTGAAATATGTTGTCCAAATTGCACTTCTGATGTTGTTTGTAAAGTTTCGTGTTACTGAAGTCAACGTAGGCCAAACTCCTTCCCCCGACATCCCAGAGTTCTGAAATTGAAATATGTTGTCCGAATTGCACTTCTGATGTTGTTTGTAACGTTTCATGTTACTGAAGTCAACGTAGGCCAAACTCCTTCCCCCGACAACCCAAAGGTCTGAAATTGAAATATGTTGTCCGGATATCACATTTGAGGTTGCGTGTAAAGTTTCGTAACACAGAAGTCAACGTCGGCCAAACTCCTTCCCCTGACTACCCAGAGGTCTAAAATTGAAATATGTTGTCCGGATAGCACATTTGAGGTTGCCTGTAAAGTTTCGTACCACAGAAGTCAACGTAGGCCAAACTCCTTCCCCCGACATCCCAGAGGTCTGAAATTGAAATATGTTGTCCAAATGGCACTTCTGATGTTGTTTGTAACGTTTCGTGTTACTGAAGTCAACGTAGGCCAAACTCCTTCCCCCGACAACCCAAAGGTCTGAAATTGAAATATGTTGTCCGGATATCACATTTGAGGTTGCCTGTAAAGTTTCGTGCCACAGAAGTCAACGTAGGCCAAACTCCTTCCCCTGACAACCCAGAGGTCTGAAATTGAAATATGTTGTCCGGATATCACATTTGAGGTTGCCTGTAAAGTTTCGTGCCACAGAAGTCAACGTAGGCCAAACTCCTACCCCCGACAACCTAGAGGTCTGATATTTAAATATGTTGTCCGGATAGCACATTTGAGGTTGCCTGTAAAGTTTCGTGCCACAAAAGTCAACGTAGGCCAAACTCCATTCCCCAACCACACAGAGGTCTGAAATTGTAATATGTTGTCCGGATAGCACATTTGAGGTTGCCTGTAAAGTTTCGTGCCACAAAAGTCAACGTAGGCCAAACTCCATTCCCCAACCACACAGAGGTCTCAAATCGTAGTATGTTGTCCAATTAGCACCTTTGGGGTTGCCTACAGAGTTTGGTGCCACAGAAGTCAACGTAGGCCAAACTCCTTCCCCCAACAATCTATAGGTCTGAAATGACAGTATATTGTTCAATTGGCATCTCTGGGGTTGTCTGCAGAGTTTCGTGCCATAGAAGTCAATGTAGACCAAACTCCTTCCCCTGACCACCCAGAGGTCTAAAATCGCAGTATATTGTCCAACTGGCACATCTAGGGTTACCTGCAGAGATTGGTGCCACAGAAGTCAACGTAGGCCAAACTCTTTCCCCTGACCACCCAAAGGTCTGAAAAAGCAGTATTGTGTCCATCTGACACCTTTGGAGTTGCGTGCAGAGTTTCGTGCCACAGAAATCAACGTAGGCCAAACTCCTTCCTCCGACCATCTAGAGGTCTGAAATCGCAATGTGTTGTCCAACTGGAACCTCTGGTGTTACCTGCAGAGACTGGTACCACAGAAGTCAACGTAGGCCAAACTCCTTCCCTCGACCACCCATAGGTCTGAAATCGCAGTATGGTGTCCAAATGGCACCTCTGGGGTTGCGTGCAGAGTTTCATGCCACAAAAGTTAACATAGGCCAAACTCTGTTCCCCGACTTCACAGAGGTCTGAACTCGCAGTATGTTGTCCAATTGACACCTCTGGGGTTGCGTGCAGAATTTCGTGCCACAGAAGTAAACGTAGGCCAAACTCCATTCCCCAACCACACAGAGGTCTCAAATCGTAGTATGTTGTCCATTTAGCACCTTTGGGGTTGCCTGTAGAGTTTGGTGACACAGAAGTCAATGTAGGCCAAACTCCTTCCCCCAACAATCTATAGGTCCGAAATCACAGTATATTGTTCAATTGGCATCTCTGGGGTTGTCTGCAGAGTTTCGTGCCATAGAAGTCAACGTAGGCCAAACTCCTTCCCCCGACAACCTAGAGGTCTGAAATCGTAATATGTTGTCCTAATAGCACTTCTGGAGTTGTTTGTAAAGTTTCGTGTTACTGAAGTCAACGTACGCCAAACTCCTTCCCCCGACAACTTAGAGGTCTGAAATTTAAATATGTTGTCTGAATACCACTTTTGGTGATGGTTGTAAAGTTTCTTGTTACTGAAGTCAACGTAGGCCAAACTAGACGTCTGAAATTTAAATATGTTGTGCGAATGGCACTTCTAGGGTTGTTTGTAAAGTTTCGTGTTACTAAAGTCAACGTAGGCCAAACTCCTTCCCCCGACAACCTAGAGGTCTGAAATTTAAATATGTTGTCCGAATGGCACTTCTGGTGTTGTTGATAAAGTTTCGTGTTACAGGAGTCAACATAGGCCAAACTCCTTCCCCCGACAACCTAGAGGTCTGAAATCGAAATATGTTGTCCGGATAGCACATTTGAGGTTGCCTTTAAAGTTCCGTGCCATAGAAGTCAACGTAGGCCAAACCCCTACCCCCGACAACCTAGACATCTGAAATTTAAATATGTTGTCCGAATGGCACTTCTGGTGTTGTTTGTAAAGTTTCGTGTTACTGAAGTCAACGTAGGCCAAACTCCTACCCCCGACAACCTAGAGGTCTGAAATTTTAATATGTTGTCCGAATGGCACTTCTGGTGTTGTTGATAAAGTTTCGTGATACTGAAGTCAACGTACGCCAAACTCCTTCCCCCGACAACCCAGAGGTCTGAAATTGTAATATGTTGTCCGGATAGCACATTTGAGGTTGCCTGTAAAGTTTCGTGCCACAGAAGTCAACGTAGGCCAAACTCCTTCCCCCGACAACCTAGAGCTCTGAAATCGTAATATGTTGTCCGAATACCACTTCTGGTGATGTTTGTAAAGTTTCGTGTTACTGAAGTCAACGTAGGCCAAACTCCTTCCCCCGACAACCTAGAGGTCTAAAATCGTAATATGTTGTCCGAATAGCACTTCTGGAGTTGTTTGTAAAGTTTCGTGTTACTGAAGTCAACGTAGGCCAAACTCCTACCCCCGACAACCTAGAGGTCTGAAATTTAAATATGTTGTCCAAATGGCACTTCTGGTGTTGTTGATAAAGTTTCGTGTTACAGGAGTCAACATAGGCCAAACTCCTTCCCCCGACAACCTAGAGGTCTGAAATCGAAATATGTTGTCCGGATAGCACATTTGAGGTTGCCTGTAAAGATTCGTGCCATAGAAGTCAACGTAGGCCAAACTCCTACCCCCGACAACCTAGACGTCTGAAATTTAAATATGTTGTGCGAATGGCACTTCTAGGGTTGTTTTTAAAGTTTCGTGTTACTGAAGTCAACGTAGGCCAAACTCCTTCCCCCGACAACCTAGAGGTCTGAAATTTAAATATGTTGTCCGAATGGCACTTCTGGTGTTGTTGATAAAGTTTCGTGTTACTGAAGTCAACATAGGCCAAACTCCTTCCCCCGACAACCCAGAGGTCTGAAATTGTAATATGTTGTCCGGATAGCACATTTGAGGTTGCCTGTAAAGTTTCGTGCCACAGAAGTCAACGTAGGCCAAACTCCTACCCCCGACAACCTAGAGGTCTGAAATCGTAATATGTTGTCGGAATGGCACTTCTGGTGTTGTTTGTAAAGTTTCGTTTTACTGAAGTCAACGTAGGGCAAACTCCTTCCCCCGACAACCTAGAGGTCTGAAATTGTAATATGTTGTCCGAATAGCACTTCTGGTGTTGTTGATAAAGTTTTGTGTTACTGAAGTCAACGTAGGCCAAACCCCTTCCCCCGACAACCTAGAGGTCTGAAATCGAAATATGTTGTCCGGATAGCACATTTGAGGTTGCCTTTAAAGTTCCGTGCCATAGAAGTCAACGTAGGCCAAACCCCTACCCCCGACAACCTAGACATCTGAAATTTAAATATGTTGTCTGAATGGCACTTCTGGGGTTGTTTGTAAAGTTTCATGTTACAGAAGTGAACGTAGGCCAAACTCCTTCCCCCGACAACGTAGAGGTCTGAAATCAAAATATGTTGTCCAGATAGCACATTTGAGGTTGCCTGTAAAGTTTCGTGCCATAGAAGTCAACGTAGGCCAAACTCCTACCCCCGACAACCTAGACGTCTGAAATTTAAATATGTTGTGCGAATGGCACTTCTAGGGTTGTTTGTAAAGTTTCGTGTTACTGAAGTCAACGTAGGCCAAACTCCTTCCCCCGACAACCTAGAGGTCTGAAATTTAAATATGTTGTCCGAATGGCACTTCTGGTGTTGTTGATAAAGTTTCGTGTTACTGAAGTCAACGTAGGCCAAACTCCTTCCCCCGACAACGTAGAGGTCTGAAATCTAAATATGTTGTCCAGATCGCACATTTGAGGTTGCCTGTAAAGTTTCGTGCCATAGAAGTCAACGTAGGCCAGACTCCTACCCCCGACAACCTAGACGTCTGAAATTTAAATATGTTGTCCGAATGGCACTTCTGGTGTTGTTTGTAAAGTTTCGTGTTACTGAAGTCAACGTAGGCCAAACTCCTTCCCCCGACAACCTAGACGTCTGAAATTTAAATATGTTGTCCGAATGGCACTTCTGGTGTTGTTGATAAAGTTTCGTGTTACTGAAGTCAACATAGGCCAAACTCCTTCCCCCGACAACCCAGAGGTCTGAAATCGTAATATGTTGTCGGAATGGCACTTCTGGTGTTGTTTGTAAAGTTTCGTTTTACTGAAGTCAACGTAGGGCAAACTCCTTCCCCCGACAACCTAGAGGTCTGAAATTGTAATATGTTGTCCGAATAGCACTTCTGGTGTTGTTGATAAAGTTTTGTGTTACTGAAGTCAACGTAGGCCAAACCCCTTCCCCCGACAACCTAGAGGTCTGAAATCGAAATATGTTGTCCGGATAGCACATTTGAGGTTGCCTTTAAAGTTCCGTGCCATAGAAGTCAACGTAGGCCAAACCCCTACCCCCGACAACCTAGACATCTGAAATTTAAATATGTTGTCTGAATGTCACTTCTGGGGTTGTTTGTAAAGTTTCATGTTACAGAAGTGAACGTAGGCCAAACTCCTTCCCCCGACAACGTAGAGGTCTGAAATCAAAATATGTTGTCCAGATAGCACATTTGAGGTTGCCTGTAAAGTTTCGTGCCATAGAAGTCAACGTAGGCCAAACTCCTACCCCCGACAACCTAGACGTCTGAAATTTAAATATGTTGTGCGAATGGCACTTCTAGGGTTGTTTGTAAAGTTTCGTGTTACTGAAGTCAACGTAGGCCAAACTCCTTCCCCCGACAACCTAGAGGTCTGAAATTTAAATATGTTGTCCGAATGGCACTTCTGGTGTTGTTGATAAAGTTTCGTGTTACTGAAGTCAACGTAGGCCAAACTCCTTCCCCCGACAACGTAGAGGTCTGAAATCTAAATATGTTGTCCAGATCGCACATTTGAGGTTGCCTGTAAAGTTTCGTGCCATAGAAGTCAACGTAGGCCAGACTCCTACCCCCGACAACCTAGACGTCTGAAATTTAAATATGTTGTCCGAATGGCACTTCTGGTGTTGTTTGTAAAGTTTCGTGTTACTGAAGTCAACATAGGCCAAACTCCTTCCCCCGACAACCCAGAGGTCTGAAATTGTAATATGTTGTCCGGATAGCACATTTGAGGTTGCCTGTAAAGTTTCGTGCCACAGAAGTCAACGTAGGCCAAACTCCTACCCCCGACAACCTAGAGGTCTGAAATCGTAATATGTTGTCGGAATGGCACTTCTGGTGTTGTTTGTAAAGTTTCGTTTTACTGAAGTCAACGTAGGCCAAACTCCTACCCCCGACAACCTAGAGGTCTGAAATCGTAATATGTTGTCCGAATGGCACTTCTGGGGTTGTTTGTAAAGTTTCATGTTACAGAAGTAAACGTAGGCCAAACTCCTTCCCCCGACAACCTAGAGGTCTGAAATCAAAATATGTTGTCCAGATAGCACATTTGAGGTTGCCTGTAAAGTTTCGTGCCATAGAAGTCAACGTAGGCCAAACTCCTACCCCCGACAACCTAGACGTCTGAAATTTAAATATGTTGTGCGAATGGCACTTCTAGGGTTGTTTGTAAAGTTTCGTGTTACTGAAGTCAACGTAGGCCAAACTCCTTCCCCCGACAACCTAGAGGTCTGAAATTTAAATATGTTGTCCGAATGGCACTTCTGGTGTTGTTGATAAAGTTTCATGTTACAGAAGTAAACGTAGGCCAAACTCCTTCCCCCGACAACGTAGAGGTCTGAAATCAAAATATGTTGTCCAGATAGCACATTTGAGGTTGCCTGTAAAGTTTCGTGCCATAGAAGTCAACGTAGGTCAAACTCCTACCCCCGACAACCTAGACGTCTGAAATTTAAATATGTTGTGCGAATGGCACTTCTAGGGTTGTTTGTAAAGTTTCGTGTTACTGAAGTCAACGTAGGCCAAACTCCTTCCCCCGACAACGTAGAGGTCTGAAATCTAAATATGTTGTCCAGATCGCACATTTGAGGTTGCCTGTAAAGTTTCGTGCCATAGAAGTCAACGTAGGCCAGACTCCTACCCCCGACAACCTAGACGTCTGAAATTTAAATATGTTGTCCGAATGGCACTTCTGGTGTTGTTTGTAAAGTTTCGTGTTACTGAAGTCAACGTAGGCCAAACTCCTTCCCCCGACAACCTAGATGTCTGAAATTTAAATATGTTGTCCGAATGGCACTTCTGGTGTTGTTGATAAAGTTTCGTGCCACTGAAGTCAACGTAGGCCAAACTCCTTCCCCCGACAACCCAGAGGTCTGAAATTGTAATATGTTGTCCGGATAGCACATTTGAGGTTGCCTGTAAAATTTCGTGCCACAGAAGTCAACGTAGGCCAAACTCCTTCCCCCGACAACCTAGAGGTCTGAAATCTTAATATGTTGTCCGAATAGCACTTCTGGAGTTGTTTGTAAAGTTTCGTGTTACTGAAGTCAACGTAGGCCAAACTCCTTCCCCCGACAACCTAGAGGTCTGAAATTTAAATAGGTTGTCCAAATGGCACTTCTGGTGTTGTTGATAAAGTTTCGTGTTACAGAAGTCAACATAGGCCAAACTCCTTCCCCCGACAACGTAGAGGTCTAAAATTGAAATATGTTGTCCGGACAGCACATTTGAGGTTGCTTGTAAAGTTTCGTGCCATAGAAGTCAACGTAGGCCAAACTCCTACCGCCGACAACCTAGACGTCTGAAATTTAAATATGTTGTCCGAATGGCACTTCTGGGGTTGTTTGTAAAGTTTCGTGTTACTGAAGTCAACGTAGGCCAAACTCCTTCCCCCAACAACCTACAGGTCTGAAATCGAAATATGTTGTCTGGATAGCACATTTGAGGTTGCCTTTAAAGTTCCGTGCCATAGAAGTCAACGTAGGCCAAACTCCTACCCCCGACAACCTAGACGTCTGAAATTTAAATATGTTGTCCGAATGGCACTTCTGGGGTTGTTTGTAAAGTTTCGTGTTACAGAAGTAAACGTAGGCCAAACTCCTTCCCCCAACAACGTAGAGGTCTAAAATTGAAATATGTTGTCCGGACAGCACATTTGAGGTTGCTTGTAAAGTTTCGTGCCATAGAAGTCAACGTAGGCCAAACTCCTACCCCTGACAACCTAGACGTCTGAAATTTAAATATGTTGTCCGAATGGCACTTCTGGGGTTGTTTGTAAAGTTTCGTGTTACAGAAGTAAACGTAGGCCAAACTCCTTCCCCCGACAACGTAGAGGTCTAAAATTGAAATATGTTGTCCGGACAGCACATTTGAGGTTGCTTGTAAAGTTTCGTGCCATAGAAGTCAACGTAGGCCAAACTCCTTCCCCCGACAATCTAGAGGTCTGAAATCGAAATATGTTGTCCGAATAGCACTTCTGGAGTTGTTTGTAAAGTTTCGTGTTACTGAAGTCAACGTAGGCCAAACTCCTACCCCCGACAACCTAGAGGTCTGAAATTTAAATATGTTGTCCGAATAGCACTTCTGGTGTTGTTGATAAAGTTTCGTGTTACAGAAGTCAACGTAGGCCAAACTCCTTCCCCCAACAACCCAGAGGTCTGAAATTGTTATATGTTGTCCGGATAGCACATTTGAGGTTGCCTGTAAAGTTTCGTGCCACAGAAGTCAACGTAGGCCAAACCCCTACCCCCGACAACCTAGACGTCTGAAATTTAAATATGTTGTCCGAATGGCACTTCTGGGGTTGTTTGTAAAGTTTCGTGTTACAGAAGTAAACGTAGGCCAAACTCCTTCCCCCGACAACGTAGAGGTCTAAAATTGAAATATGTTGTCCGGACAGCACATTTGAGGTTGCTTGTAAAGTTTCGTGCCATAGAAGTCAACGTAGGCCAAACTCCTACCCCCGACAACCTAGACGTCTGAAATTTAAATATGTTGTCCGAATGGCACTTCTGGGGTTGTTTGTAAAGTTTCGTGTTACTGAAGTCAACGTAGGCCAAACTCTTTCCCCCGACAATCTAGAGGTCTGAAATCGAAATATGTTGTCCGAATAGCACTTCTGGAGTTGTTTGTAAAGTTTCGTGTTACTGAAGTCAACGTAGGCCAAACTCCTACCCCCGACAACCTAGAGGTCTGAAATTTAAATATGTTGTCCGAATAGCACTTCTGGTGTTGTTGATAAAGTTTCGTGTTACTGAAGTCAACGTAGGCCAAACTCCTTCCCCCGACAACCCAGAGGTCTGAAATTGTAATATGTTGTCCGGATAGCACATTTGAGGTTGCCTGTAAAGTTTCGTGCCACAGAAGTCAATGTAGGCCAAACTCCTTCCCCCGACAATCTAGAGGTCTGAAATCAAAATATGTTGTCCGAATGGCACTTCTGGTGTTGTTTGTAAAGTTTCGTGCTACTGAAGTCAACGTAGGCCAAACTCCTTCCCCCGACAACCCAGATGTCTGAAATTGTAATATGTTGTCCGGATAGCACATTTGAGGTTGCCTGTAAAGTTTCGTGCCACAGAAGTCAACGTAGGCCAAACTCCCACCCCCGACAACCTAGAGGTCTGAAATTTAAATATGTTGTCCGAATGGCACTTCTGGTGTTGTTTGTAAAGTTTCGTGTTACTGAATTCAACGTAGGCCAAATTTCTTCCCCCGACAACCCAGAGGTCTGAAATTGTAATATGTTGTCCGGATAGCACATTTGAGGTTGCCTGTAAAGTTTCGTGCCACAGAAGTCAACGTAGGCCAAACTCCTTCCCCCGACAACCTAGAGGTCTGAAATCGTAATATGTTGTCTGAATAGCACTTCTGGAGTTGTTTCTAAAGTTTCGTGTTACTGAAGTCAACGTAGGCCAAACTCCTACCCCCGACAACCTAGAGGTCTGAAATTTAAATATGTTGTCCAAATGGCACTTCTGGTGTTGTTGATAAAGTTTCGTGTTACAGAAGTCAACATAGGCCAAACTCCTTCCCCCGACAACCTAGAGGTCTGAAATCGAAATATGTTGTCTGGATAGCACATTTGAGGTTGCCTTTAAAGTTCCGTGCCATAGAAGTCAACGTAGGCCAAACCCCTACCCCCGACAACCTAGACGTCGGAAATTTAAATATGTTGTCCGAATGGCACTTCTGGGGTTGTTTGTAAAGTTTCGTGTTACAGAAGTAAACGTAGGCCAAACTCCTTCCCCTGACAACGTAGAGGTCTGAAATCGAAATATGTTGTCCAGATAGCACATTTGAGGTTGCCTGTAAAGTTTCGTGCCATAGAAGTCAACGTAGGCCAAACTCCTACCCCCGACAACCTAGACGTCTGAAATTTGTCCGCATGGCACTTCTGGTGTTGTTTGTAAAGTTTCGTGTTACAGAAGTCAACGTAGGGCAAACTCCTTCCCCCGACAACCTAGAGGTCTGAAATCGTAATATGTTGTCCGAATAGCACTTCTAGAGTTGTTTGTAAAGTTTCGTGTTACTGAAGTCAACGTAGGCCAAACTCCTTCCCCCGACAATCTAGAGGTCTGAAATCGAAATATGTTGTCTGGATAGCACATTTGAGGTTGCCTTTAAAGTTCCGTGCCATAGAAGTCAACGTAGGCCAAACCCCTACCCCCGACAACCTAGACGTCTGAAATCGAAATATGTTGTCCGAATAGCACTTCTGGAGTTGTTTGTAAAGTTTCGTGTTACTGAAGTCAACATAGGCCAAACTCCTACCCCCGACAACCTAGAGGTCTGAAATGGTAATATGTTGTCCGGATGGCACTTCTGGTGTTGTTTGTAAAGTTTCGTGTTACTGAAGTCAACGTAGGCCAAACTCCTACCCCCGACAACCTAGAGGTCTGAAATTTAAATATGTTGTCCGAATGGCACTTCTGGTGTTGTTGATAAAGTTTCGTGTTACTGAAGTCAACGTAGGCCAAACTCCTTCCCCCGACAACCCAGAAGTCTGAAATTGTAATATGTTGTCCGGATAGCACATTTGAGGTTGCCTGTAAAGTTTCGTGCCACAGAAGTCAACGTAGGCCAAACTCCTTCCCCCGACAACCTAGAGGTCTGAAATCGTAATATGTTGTCCGAATACCACTTCTGGTGATGTTTGTAAAGTTTCGTGTTACTGAAGTCAACGTAGGCCAAACTCCTTCCCCCGACAACCTAGAGGTCTGAAATCGTAATATGTTGTCCGAATAGCACTTCTGGAGTTGTTTGTAAAGTTTCGTGTTACTGAAGTCAACGTAGGCCAAACTCCTACCCCCGACAACCTAGAGGTCTGAAATTTAAATATGTTGTCCAAATGGCACTTCTGGTGTTGTTGATAAAGTTTCGTGTTACAGAAGTCAACATAGGCCCAACTCCTTCCCCCGACAACCTAGAGGTCTGAAATCGAAATATGTTGTCTGGATAGCACATTTGAGGTTGCCTTTAAAGTTCCGTGCCATAGAAGTCAACGTAGGCCAAACCCCTACCCCCGACAACCTAGACGTCTGAAATTTAAATATGTTGTCCGAATGGCACTTCTGGGGTTGTTTGTAAAGTTTCGTGTTACAGAAGTAAACGTAGGCCAAACTCCTTCCCCCGACAACGTAGACTTCTGAAATTTAAATATGTTGTCCGAATGGCACTTCTGGTGTTGTTGATAAAGTTTCGTGTTACTGAAGTCAACGTAGGCCAAACTCCTTCCCCCGACAACCTAGAGGTCTGAAATTTAAATATGTTGTCCGAATGGCACTTCTGGTGTTGTTGATAAAGTTTCGTGTTACTGAAGTCAACGTAGGCCAAACTCCTTCCCCCGACAACCCAGAGGTCTGAAATTGTAATATGTTGTCCGGATAGCACATTTGAGGTTGCCTGTAACGTTTCGTGCCACAGAATTCAACGTAGGTCAAACTCCTTCCCCCGACAATCCAGAGGTCTGATATCATAGTATGTTGTCCATATGGCACCTCTGGGGTGGCCTACAAAGGTTCGTGCCTCAGAAGTCAACGTAGATCAAACTCCTTCCTCCGTCAATCCAGAGGTCTGATATCATAGTATGTTGTCCATATGGCACCTCTGGGGTGGCCTACAAAGATTCATGCCTCAGAAGTCAACAAAGGCCAAATTCCTTCTCCCGACAACCCAGAGGTCTGAAATCGCAATATGTTGTCCAACTGGCACCTTTGCGGTTGCCTGTGAAGTTTCGTGAAATAAAAGTTAACATAGGCCAAACTTCTACTCCCGGGCTCCCAGAGGTCTGAAATCATAGTATGTTATCCAAATAGAATCTCTGGGGTTGATTACAAAGTTTTGTTCCATAGAAGTCAACGTAGGCCAAACTCCTTTCCCCGAGCTCTTAGAGGTCTGAAATCGAAATATGTTGTCCGATTGGCATCTGTAGTGTTGCCTGTAAAGTTTCGTGCCCAGAAGTCAACGTACAACCAAATTCCTTCCCCTGTCCTCCAAGAGGTCTGAAATGGCACTATGGTGTCCCACTGGCACCTCTGGGGTTGCTATCAGAGTTTCCTGCCACAGAAGTCAACGTGGGTCAAACTCCTTCCCCCAAGCACACAGAGGTCTGAAATCACAATTTTTTGTCCAACTGGCACATGTGTGATCGCTTGCAAAGTTTCGTGCCACAGAAGTCAACATGAAATCGCAGTATGTTATACACCTCGCACTTCTGTGATAGACTGCAAAGTTTTATGCCACAGAAGTCAACGTAGACCAAACTCCTTCCATCGACCACTTAGATTTCTGAAATTGCAGGAATTGGGCCAACTGGCACCTGCGACGTCCACTATTGAGTTTCAGGTCACAGAAGGTACCATAGGCCAAACTCCATCCCCCCGACCACTTAAAGGTCTAAAATAGCAGTATGTTCTCCAACTGGCACCTTTGGGGCTGCCTGTGGAGTTTTGTGCCACAGAAGTCAACATTGGCCAAACTTCTTCCCCCAACCACCCAGAGGTCTGAAATCGCAGTATGTTGTACAAGTGGCACCTCTGTGATTGATTGCAAAGTTTTAGGCCATAGAAGTAAACGTGGGGCAAACTCCAGACCATTCAGAGGTCTGAAATCGCAGGAATTTGGCCAACTGGCATCTGCGACGTCCACTGCTGAGTTTTGTGTCACAGAAGGTACTGTAGGCCAAACTCCATTCTCCGACCAGCCAGAGGTCTGAAATCACAGTATGTTGTCCAACTGGCACCTGCAGGGTTGCTTGTGGTGTTTTGTGCAACAGAACTCAACATAGACCAAACTCCTTCCCCCGACCACTCAGAGGTCTGAAATTGCAATATGTTGTCCAACTCCCACCTCTTTGGTCGTCTGTGAAGTTTCCTGCCACGGCAGTCAATGTAGGCCAAACTCTTTCCCCAATCACCCAGTGGTCTGAATTCGCAGTACTTTGTCCAATTGGCATCTGCAGTGTTGCCTGCAGAGTTTCGTGCCACAAAAATCAACGTAGTCCAAACTCCTTTCCCCGACCACCCAGAGGTCTAATATTGCATTATGTTGTCCAACTGACACCTGTGTGATCGTCTGTGAAGTTTCGTGCGACAGAAGTCAACTTAGGCCAAACTCTTTCCCCTGACTACCCAGACCTCCGATCCACTGCTCACACATGAATGTCCAACTGGCACCTCAATGGTCGCCTTCAGATTTTTTTTGACACAGAAGCCACCGTAGGCTAAACTTTGTCTCCCAACCATCCAGAGGTCCAAAATCACAGTATGGTGTCCAACTGGCACCTATGTGGTCGCCTGTGGAGTTTAGTGCCACAAAAGCCACCGTAGGCCAAACTCCGTCCCCAGGCTACCCACAGGTCTGATGTTGCAGGCTGTGGTGCAACTGGCAACTGCAAAGTCCATTGCTGAATTTCGTGTCGGAAAAAGCCACAAAACCTGACCAAACTTGGCCTAAAACCTAGCCAAAAGATTAAAGACATTTTGGAAATCCCAATTAGAGTTACTGTTCTGAAAAAGTTCCAATAGAAGTGTTCAGAATCATAAAGGTGCCCCTTGATGCCACCTGACCACTTTTGGTCAAGTTTGGACTTTGGGAAATTTAGGAAAAAGGTCAATGACACTCTGTGGTGGAATGTTGAACATCCGTCTGTGATGCTGGACCTCTGGCAGAATTTAACCTAGAGTGGAATCTGTGACACAATGCTGTGCGGTCCAACTCATAGGGGAGTTTTGATCCAACCTTTGTGATGCCAGACTGGTTGTTTGGAGGGTGGAGTTTGGCTAGGGGGGATTCTGTAACACAGTACTCAGACCCCTTAGGGTTTTTTTGAACTGCCTTCTGCGATGCTGGACCGCTGATGGGGTTGAGGATCAGAGTTTGGCCTAGGGTGGATTTTATAACACAGAGCTCTGCTGACTAGCATGTAGGGTTGTTTTGAACAGCTAACTGTAACGCCAGACCTCTGGCGGGTCAGGGGGCAGAGTTTGTCCTTCTGTGGCATAATACTCCGCAGCTGAACCTATAGGAGCATTTTCAAACCAACTCCTGCGCCAGCCCTCACAGTGCCCTCCTCTATCATTATTCACACTGTGTTCTATTTGAACATTTTTACAACATAAGCCCTAATTGTTTAGGCAAAGGATCATTAAAGTGTTATTGGATTACCAAAGTGTTATTTGAACACCAAAGTATTATTGATATGTTTCCTACGTTTTTTCCAAAGTACCAACAAGAACAAAAGATGTTTATTCTACCTCTTTTAGTGCAATTATCCTCATCCTCATTTCATAGTTAATGATTAACAGGAAAAACATAAATCTGAATTCTTGTCCTCCTAGGTAGCTTTTAGCCCTTGTTTAATCATGTCCTTAGGAAACTGCCTAAGCTGCACTTCTGTCAATACCAGGATAGCACAAGCCAAGATGGTTTCCTCCTAGTAAGCACTCTCCAGATTTAATGAATGCATTAAATCCCCTCGTTCCAGACCGGACCCAACAAGAGGCTCAACAGAGGAGCACTGCAGACCAGGGTAAGACTATAATCCATATACAAGCTAAAATAAATGATTAGCCAGTTATAATTATACAATAACTCTGTTGATGTAGGTGTCTAGTAAATACTATTGTATCTTGTTTAGATTTATAGAGCAGATATTTACTATCCACAGACAAGATACGAAGGACTCGTCTGACACCTGTAGGAAATGATTGGGTTGGTCATTGTTCTGCTGCAAATCTGTACAGCAAGGGCAGTGATTTTCAGTAAACAGCTGTCTGCAGCTACAGGTATGGAACTACAGTGCATGTGTATTTAAAAACTCTTTAAATTACAAAAACATATATATATATATATATATATATATATATATATATATATATATATATATATATATATATATATCTGTCTGTTAGTGGTGTAAGAAAGAAAATAACAAGATCATATTGTATGACAGTACTATGTTTTGCAATACTGTATCAATATTCAAGACAATGTATTGATTTTTAATTATTAGTTTAGATGTAAAGATTGATGACAAAAGTGGATTATCTCAGTTCCCATTAAATAATATCTACTACAGATACTGCAGCACTACAGACTACAGATAATACAAATACTAGACTCAGGGCATGTTGGACCACTGACTTACTTACTGGTGAAAATCTCAGTTAGAGGTGTTTTATATCATATTGTATTTAATTATACGAAAATAAAATGTAGTATCATTTTGTTGCAGTAGTGTATTCATTCAGTAAAGTAATATTTAAAAAATGTTTTGCCATATCACCAAGATTATTGTTATTACAAAAATTCCCTGAAATATTGTTACTATTTTATATGCAGTCTGCTAATTTAGAAAGCTGGAGCAACAGACTTATCAGTTGCTAGTAAATGATTCTGCAGTTTAACATTTTAGTAAAATACAATTTACCTTCTTTCAGAACAAGACTATACATGTAAGCTGCGGATTTGTAGAATATGTACAGTTCCTCCTCCACCCCCACCATTTCCTCCATTCAGTCAGCGGGATGTACTCATGGTAATGTTCATAATGTTACTGGGAGTTCTGTTGATCTGCTCATACCTAACTCAGAATAATTACAGTATGTTTTTTTAATGAAGACTCTGGGCATTTCCCAGGTCGATTTAACAGAGTATCTAACTGGACCCAAAGGTGACAAGGTACAAAATTTACTTTGTATTAAAATAAAGTAAAACAATGTCAGATTTCTGTTATGATACGATTTGTGTGGTCTTTTTTAAGGGAGAGAGGGGACTGAAGGGGCAGATGGTAAGGGCATTTTACTGTCAGAAACAATAATAATCATGATTTTATAATAAATATCAGATGCTGACTAATAAAGATTTCTTTGTAGGGCCAAACTGGTGAAATAGGGCCACAGGGAATCCCAGGAGCCCCAGGTGTGATTGGTTCACCAGGACAAAAGGTAAGCAAGATCTGTTTGAATTAATGTCTATTAGCGCACAGCATCAATTTGATCATCAAGTAATTGTGTGATTTGTTAGGGTGAGAGAGGAGCGAGAGGTTGGATGGGGGCTCCTGGTGAGGACGGACTTCCTGGGACATACAAAGTGAGTACATTTAACTTAAATAAAACATATTATACCTATTCTTTACAACTCAACACTGGTATGACGTCCACTTCAAAGCATCATCTTTCTGCAGTGGGGCAAAACTTTTCCCATTTCTATGCTGATAATCAGGACCAGGAGGGGCATGGAGTCTCATCAATGGGGGTCATTGTGTCCAGCTTTATTCCCACATTGCTAAACTGAGACAGAGCATACTGATCCAAATTTCTACTGGCCTCATCCAACATTGTTACTGTGGCTCTGTGGCATTAGCATGCTGGCTATCAGCCTCATCCAACATTATCATCGCAGAATTAGTAAACATTGGTAATGGGTTAGATTGGGTTGAGAATCATTTACATTTAGCTAAGAGTTCAGATGTGTTTTAGTGTAGCATGTATGAGGCATCTCTAATGTAAATAAATTGGTAACAGAATTTTAATCTTAGTAGTGCAAAAGAAAAGAATAGTGTAAAATCCTGTTATACTACTCTACTCCCTCTGTGCCCATGTTTCTCTCACTTCATATGCTGCTTCTGAATCTCACAGGTTGTCCAGAAATGCATGTTTAAATTATGTCCTTTACTGGGAGCACAAATTAAAATTCCACTTTATGAAATTGCTCCCAAGAGTAAGAAATACCAGTTTTCACATATTACTGCTGCTCATTTTAGATAAAATCCACCTCAGAATAAAAAAGGTACAGAGTGTTTCAGTATGTTGGTTTACTCGGTGTGAAAGTCATCACTAATATACATGTTTTTGCATGGACATTTCTTGCTGTATTATTTTTCAGGGTGTGAGAGGATATAGAGGCATCAGTGTAAGTTTGAATATTTGTGCATTTTTATAATGTGTTACATATTTAATTTGTGAATATGCATATGTTTATTTTAAATAACCGTCATGCACTCCATGTTAACAGGGAAAGAAAGGGTTAAAAGGTGAACCAGGAACTCCAGGTGAAAAGGTGAGAAATGAACCTAGGATTTTTATGCTTCTGGACCACCCAATGGATTCATTCTTTTAAGACAACTGAAGACACTTATTAGGTATTTAATTTCATATTAAATATCATTTCACAGTAAAAAAAGTGGCATTCAGTATCTGGCCTTAAATTTGTAGTGCATCCCTAATTAAAAGTCTACTACTTTATTAAAAAGGGGTGTAATAGCATTATAATTATTAAACATTACAAGGGTATAAAATATTATTTATATAACAAAAATATTGTTGATGCATTTCCCTTTGAAATGATGTATCGTCCAAAGAAACATTATGTCTTTTGTGTTTGGTCTTTACTTCCTTTTTTATTTAAATCATTTTATTTCAGCATATATAGGGCATGCCTGTGTTTCCTCCTCCCCTGAGAAAATTACAGGCTGAATAATTTTCTGTGTCTGACTTTATGACTTTATGTTGTTATGCTGTTGTAGGGAAATCCAGGCTACTCTGGCCAGAAAGGAGAAAAGGTTACTATGCAATTTATTCCATTGCTTAAATTAGGACTGGACAACATGAATAAAAAGCATATCTCAGTATGTTTAAGAGAAATGAAGAAAGCTGATATATGACACAATATTACAAAAACCCATGTTACATAAACTCATGTTACATAATAAACACAGCATGCTGTATGTTTAAACAGTAAATATAATTATTTCTATGCACATAACAGGTGTATTTTTACAATATATTGTCCATAAATGTTTGCAGTATATTTCGCAGCCCTAACTTAAATAATAGTTGTTGTAAACTATTGTTTTTGTTTTTTTAATCATAACCTTCTTTAGGGTGAAACGGGTCTAAAGGGTTCCACTGGTCTGAAAGGCTTGGATGGACTAAGAGGAGTTCCTGGAACCAGAGGCAAATTTGTGAGTGCAAATTAAGTTTTTGGTGGTAAAAAACATAAATATATATATTGTGTCAGTTTACAGAAGCTGCACAGCACAGTAAAGCACATCAGCCTTTTGCTAGTAAAAACTAAAAATGTGTTGTTTTGTGGTTTCTTTCTATTCCAAAACAGGGGATTAAAGGTAACGCTGGGCGACGAGGGGAAGCTGGCTATCGGGGTACACTGGGAAGACCAGGATCAACAGGACAACCTGGAGAACAGGGACAAGGTTGTTTTATTATTTATGTCAATACTCTATGTCTATGTTACAAAACAGAATGACAATCCTATTCTTTGTGTAGAATTTATACTGGAGTTTAATTATTGTGTTTCTGTATTGTAGTATATTTAATCCCTGGGCATAAAGGTGCAAAAGGAACAATGGGTCCATCGGTAGAGTGTAACTGCTCTGGGCCAAATTTCGTTGAGAGAAATCCCACGACAAATGCTCAACATGCAGAAAATGTGCCTGTAAGTATTATAATATACACTGCATTGCCAAAAAATGGTCAAACTCTATTAGGTTAGACCATCTTTAGCTTTGATTATGTAACACATTCGCTGTGGCATTTTTTTCCACAAGCTTCTGAAATGTCACAACATGTATTTCTGTCCAGAGGTGCAGTAATTTGAAATTTGGAGCTCTGCACAAAGTCTTCTCCAGCACATCTCAAAGATTTTAAGTCCAATATTTTTACTCTCTATCAAACCAAAGGCATTTTCGCTGGTTATTCTCAATACTTGATGACCTTCTAAAACAGATTAATCTTTTCCACGACCCCAGGATGTATCTTCCCACATGATGGTTTAACATAACAGTGTTTTTATTCTTGTAGCAGATCTATATTGTGGACAGTGAGGAGGATATGTCTGAGTTTACAAAAGAGAATATGATTGTTCTAAGAAGAGACACTCACACACTTCATGTCTTCTCCGGTTCTGGGTGGACCAGAGTCCAGGTCAGTGTGTTACTTGATAAGATTACGGACAAATCATGAATTATTAAATCCTAGTAAAATAAAAATATCGTTTTCTGTGTCTGCAGGGATATACTTCGTCATAGACCATCTCACTTGCTGAAGGATGTGTATACATTTTTAAACAGGCTTGTTTTAAGAAAGTGATGGCTGCACAAACTACAAATGAACACATGTGAATTAATATATCTAGACATTTGCATCAGACTACTCATATACTGCAGCATATTTGTGTACAGCATGGTTTACATACTCTATACATATCTGTGCACCAGGAATCACATTCTCTTACTCCTTGTTTATTACTTTATACAGTTAGCATATGTAAATTTTATGTTTGTACATGTTCCTCATTCATCACCAGATGTTGAGATGCAAAAAATACAGAGCTGATTAAAATGTCAAATAAAGAAACTGACTTGAATATTTTGTTCGATACAGCATTGGAAATATACACTTTATGATAATTTAGATGTACTTGCCTATGTATGACAAATTACATAAAACTGATACATACATTTAATATTCAAGATATTAAAGCTATACAGGAACACATACTGAATTATTCTATAAAAAAGTGATAAACAAACCAGAATCTGTTTTCTACTTTAAATCCTTGTAAATAAGTATCAGATGTATGTTTGAGTTCCGATCTGCAGACTCTTGGTATTTTAATCTCAGTATATTCATGAGGGAGAATCACCTGGAATAGTTTTCTCAGCATCTTGAAAGAAGGAGTTTCTGGAGGTGCTGAACAATAGTTGCTGCTTTTCCTTCACGCTGTGAAGCTCCAGCTCATCCCAATTAAATCACCTCAAATCACCTTAATCTCAGTTCATCAGGTTTAGATCAGGGAATTCATGTGGAGGAATAACAATATAAATAAATAAAGAAAATGAGATAAAAAATAGGAATAAATAATAATTAAAACAATCACCTCAAAAGTCTAATAAGTATAAAAAGCGGTTCGGTAAGAGCAAGGGCGTAGGAGCGGGTTTGATATTGGGGGGGACACATTTGCTAATATGCACCAAAGCCCATATAGTTTCTTAGAACAACATTTAAGGAATTACTTTTAATCACAAATAATCCCTTTTTTCTGTACTCTGTTTATTATTAGTTACATCCAAGTAAAGGTGACTTTACAACCGCCATGTTACTCCAAATTACATTTAAACAAATATGCGTGAAATGTCTCAATTATATACATATATGACAAAAGCTGATCAGTTATCATCTGCGCTTTTAGTTGTTTCTACTGAAAGCACTTCTTATGATGGTGTCCTTTTTTGAAAAAAGAATGTAACTTTACGTTTCATAGAGATTTTTGACAGAAGTTAATATAAATATTAGACTAAAGAAAAAAACATTTGGATTCGCCTGGAATCCCTCTATTTACTCAGGATTTAGTCTTACTGTGAACTACAAATAAACAGAAGTCAGGTTAGAGCAGTGTTTCTCAACCCTGTTCCTACACATTCTACTGCATATCCCCACTGCCTTCTCTGCTTTAAAGTCACTTAATAAAGTAAGTGGAGGTGATGATTTATGCTCAATAGGGGGCTAAGGGGTTTTAACAGGTAAACTCAGTAAAGGACTGTTTATTAGCTAATCAGTTGGATCTGGTGGAAAACACACAATTTTAGGGCAGAGATCAGGGTTAATAAACTGCTTTAAACTACCAACATAAAGTATTGTACTAAATTCTGGCTATCCACTACATCTGGCTTCTAGCTAACTATTTTTTAGTTTACTATAGCTTACAATCCTGCAATCCTAAATGAATAAACACAATTTGAAAATGAAATAGTGATTAGCTGATCAGGCATATCAGGGCAAGCTGAACATAACATTTATGTTTTTTTTTAAGCCTTGACTCCCTGTCTAGCTAATTCCAAAGTTAAGATAACTGACTAACACAGCTGCAGTTTATTATCACACGGTGGGTTTAATCTGTGTGTTTTGATTTGGAGAGGAGTCTTTTTAACCAGCTATCAGAAATAATCTCAACACAGGTCACATGGTTAGCTCCGTTACCTCTTAAAAAAATCGCCGTATATCCAGATTTACTTCAACACCAGCTGATGCTGGACACCGCTTCTAAATCTCACAGCGAGGGGGAGGGGCTTCTCCTCCACCAGCACGCTAACTCTTCTCGCAAGACCAGCGAGCTGATTGGCTGTTTATTCTGAAAGGCGGGACTTTCTCCCTGAAACGCACCGTGATTGGTTTCCCAGCGCTTAGCGGTCGGTCTCTTCATTAACAGTACGACTGAGCTGAGCGAAACTATTTCATTTTTGGGGGGGACATATCCACCTGTTTCTAATATTGGGTGGGACATGTCCCACCCATCCCCCCCGGTTCCTACGCCAATGGGTAAGAGATGCTGCGGGTTTGGAGGTGAAACTCAGGCAGGGGATCCAACTTCAAGACCAGAGTCACTTTGGTTATAGGAATCGGATCCAGCGATATACATAAAAAGAACCGATTTGAGTGAATCAGTCGGTTTCCGACTCTGTAGAAGCTGAACCTCGCTAATATACTAGAACTTGGTTTTAGTTGAGGCTTGTGAATCGACTCCTGCGATAAACTGTGGAAGATCCATTTTAGGAAAATCAATCGGTTCAGGACTCGGTTCAGGACTCGGATCAGGCTGAATGTTTGGGGGGGTGGGTGGGCGGGATTAAGAGTTTGCCACGCAGACAGAGGAGTGAAGATGTCGGAGAGGAAGATCCTGCACTGGGTTCTGTATCTGCAGTTTTTCTGCTGCTTCTCTGGGTTTATTTGTGCGGATGTATCCGGGGATTCGGTTCAGATTCAGGTGGTGTTTAAACCGGAGAACTGCAGTCAGAAGAGTAAACGGGGGGATCTGCTGAACGCGCACTATGACGGATTTCTGCAGCAGGACGGATCTCAGTTCTACTGCAGGTAAATTAACCTTATATTTATTATATTATATATATTATATAATAACATGCAGACAGTAAAAAAAACATCTGCATGTGTAAAAACTCCAAAACAGTAACTTTACAGGAAGGATAAACTCAGTATAGGATAAAGTCAGTTTATATTTAATTACAGAGCATTGTGATTGGCCCATTCAGCATGAAACTTTCTTAACCCATATGAGCCGGTGTTGTAAACATATGGGCGCGCTGTTGGTTATTTTTGTGTGTAAATAACGCTTTATCTGTAACTGTAAGATATAAAGCCAAACAAAGACTGCAGTGATAGTTTATTTGTATATAACGACCTAAAACAGTGCAAAAGAACTGAATGCCTTTCAGCCATAACAAAAATACATACTGTAAATAGCAAAACAAATACTTCATTTTTATTTTTATAGAGCATTTTACAACAAAAGCTGTCACGAAGCAGCTTTACAGAGAAAAAACGGCCCAAGCCTCTTATGAGCAGCACCACAGAGATGCCAATAACTGTGGAGAAAACAGTTTCACGTGTAGTATCTTGAGCTGCGATGTCATGTAGATACAAATATTAATGCTCAAATATACATCACAAGAAAAAAACTCCCTTATATTAAGAGGAAGAGGAAGAGAGACATTGTGGTGATATTATTGCATACAATTCTGCACGCCCCTAATACTTTAACATTATATTTTTCTCAGTTAAACGTTTTCATATTTAATGATATAGTATAATGCTACTTTTCATTACTGGATATATTTTGAGGAATGTTTCATTGCCTTTTGCTCTCGTTTCAGTCGATCTGCTAAGAGAGGTGAGCCGCACTGGTTTGTGTTGGGTGTTGGAGAGGTGATTAAAGGTCTGGACTTGGGGCTGAAGGACATGTGTCCCGGAGAGAAACGCAAAATCACTGTACCTCCATCTCTAGCTTTTGGAGCACAAGGAAAACGTAAGTTCACCTCAACCTAGACCCTCACCCGGATCAGAACAGCAGCAGTAGTTACACTTAATTTCACTAGTTTTAGTCTATGTAATGTCAGAAATATTGTTTATATAAAATGAGTAAAGGCATTATTGGCAGAAACTTGGCGATATGATGCATATCTAAACGCAGCAGTTCAATTCAATATATCACAATAAATAGCTGATAATGTCATATTATAAAAACATACTATCATATTTATTAAAACTAAATAAAAGAAAAGTTATTACCGTATAATAATATCACTCACTGGATGCTTTTGTGTTGCTCTTTATTATATTATTATATGTACAGTAACTGTACATATATTTGATCTCTGTCAGAAACAAAGATAAAAAAAGTATTTTCCTACTATATATGTTTGTGTTGTTTTTGAACAAAACCAATATCATATATATAAATGTTTGAGGTGGACATGAAGGCTGCGTAATGCCTACTCTTAACTGCTGTTAATAATAAATAAATCATAGTAAAACCAATTCCAAAGCAATAAATCACATTTGATAGTAATATCTATAATAGGGATTGATATTTGTAATATTTTGTTTGACTGCATTGAAATCTCACTACCAACAACTTATTTTAATAATAAATTTACTTATCAGTCAAACTGTGGAAAAAGTAAACGTATAAACACGCTGCATTAATAACAGGTTAATTGGGGTGAGCTGGAGCTTCACAGCGTGAAGGAAAAGCAGCAACTATTGTTCAGCACCTCCAGAAACTTTGTTTACTAAATAATTGAGCAGGTGTTCCTGTATAGCTTTAATATAGTCTTTAATATTAAATGTTCAATGTAAAAATGGTACTGTATATTTGCTAGTCAGTCAGTTTGGTCATACTGGTTGATCTGGTTGGTCAGCCGAAATGCTCAAGCTTGGTTGATCATGCTTAAATAAACCATTAAACTCAATTTAAATACTTCATACTGGTCAAGAGATTCTCTGGTTAACCAGCAAAACCAACTTGACCAGCTTGATCTGAGGCTGTTTTTTGGCTTAACATTTTTGGCTTAACATTTTTGGTTTAACATTTTAAAAAGCGTCCCCAGTTTTTAAATCTGATCAAATATCTGATAAATTGAGAATTCCAGTAGATCTCAGCAGACTGTGGTCTGATTTATTTTGTCTGTGATGCTGTAGATCCTGTTCCGCCCAACTCAACCGTGATCTTTGAGGTGGAGCTGCTGCACATACGGCGAGGACCACGCAGCATCGAGGCCTTCAAAGAAATGGACCTCAATAGTGACCAGACTCTTACAAAAGATGAGGTAAAATAATAACTATATTAATACAATTACCTACCAGTTTCTCCAACTGCTGAGGCTTTTTATTTTATATAAAAAGTTAAGTTAAGCTAAAATTATTGATAATTAATATTGTGTTCCCATTGGTCAGTAAATACTTCTGATTTATGCTGTATTGTGCTTCTCAAAAAAAAATAATATCATTGAAAAGTTACTTTATTTTAGAAATTTAGTTGAAAAACTCATAAATTATATAGATGTTTTACACACAGAAGGATCTATTTTAAATCTTTATTTATTTTATTGTTTGATGATTATGAAGCTTACAGCCAATGAAAACCCAAAAATCAGTGTCTCAGAAAATTTGAATATTATATAAATCAATCAACCTTTATTTTTACTCAGTAAAAACATTGAGGGTGACCCTCATTTAGAATGTTGCCGATCATTTACGGCATCATATGGATTGAGTCAGAGTAGTAATAGTAATAAACACTATTTAAACATCTGGAAATCAGCATGAATTTGGATTTATTAGCGTTTAAAACCAACTTGAGTTTAAATAGAGCCGTCTGTGGAGTGTTAAATAAATGTTGAAGTTTTTCTAACGAAGCGTGTGCAAAATCTGCTAAACAGTTTAAGAATGAATCATCTGCATAAAGGTGTTGGTACTTTTGGCAGTGTGGGCAGTGTGGGCAGTGTGCCAAGTCCTGCTGGAAAATGAAATCTGCATCTCTATAAAAGATGTCGCCAGCAGAGGGAAGCTGTAAGATATGAAGTGCTGTAA
>NC_064418.1:51850000-51870000 GCF_023375975.1 Astyanax mexicanus | reverse complement strand
TTGTAGCCAATCAGCATTTACAGAAATCCCAGTGCATTATCACAGAGTGTCTTTGTGTGAGCATGAACACTTCCATTGTGCTCTAATCTTTAACACTGCTTCTGTAACGAGCTCCAACATAGCTGTGCACAATTCAGCCTCCATTAAAACCAAGCTAAAGTGATGTAATATGATGTGCTACAAAGAGATCTTCAAAAAGAGGTAATTTCTAAAAGAGCTGTGAGTTTGAAGAACCTTTAGAGTTCAGAAATTCTTTAACCATCTTGATCCGTAGTCAGACTCTGCCTCTTTTTAACCGCAGCCAATCAGTGCAGCATCACAGCGCCAAAGCTCGGAGAAAGGCCCTGCATCCCCAGCTCTGATACATCCGCTAACAGACGGCTGAACCAACCAGCATCACAATGTGGGAGTGATGAAGGGAGAGAGCGCCACTTACTGTTCTCTCTCTCTCAGACTCCGGCTGCTGATGGAGAAGCAGCATGCTATTAATTAAATAATCATTTGTCCACTCCTACAATAATGGTATCTTTAAGAATAACTCATTTTACAAAAAAATAATGAATGAAGAACCTTTACTAATCGTATTCATTACATTTTTAACCTTTAAAAGGCTCTTTAATAATGCATCTCTACATGTATCCAGTGATAAAGAATAGAGGTAATTATATATACTGTATGGAAATACAAATATAGAGTATTTTATTTCTAGATTTTCTGCATGTATATGTGCTGAACACAGTGTAACTCTGTAAAAGTGGCTGTAGAACATGTCTTTAGTGGAGCAGAAAGGGAAAACAAGGACGAGGCCAGTTTCTTATGGGGAAAATTGGCAAGTTTGGCTGTAAATGTGCAGTTGCTGAAGAACAGACCCCTGGAGAGCTGAGATGATTCTACAGGCTGCACTGAAAAGAACAACTGATGAGGCGTAGAGTTGATTTTAGAACAATCTTTTTAGTACAATGTAAAAATCAGAGAGCCTTTTATTTAGTTTCATGTGAAAACAGTCATTAAATACAAGTTTATTCTGTTTTATTGGAGTAACTGTCTCTACTGCTGTGAGGATTTGATTGCATATGAAGACTGTAAGTGAGGTCAGGATGTTGGCTGATCAACTCTCCACCACCCAAAGACTCAGTCCTGATGTTAATCTGAGCTAAAGGTTAAAGCTGCTGTTTCCATGTGGGTCAGCCAGACGTCTTCCTGTAGCAGTTTTTTTTTCTCCAGTTTATAAGAGTCTGAGTTTGAAGGTGTAGAAACAGTACTCACCGCTCTCTGACTTCATCTGTAATTTAATTTAATTGTTACAGATTAATCCAACTCTGAGATAATACAAACTGAACACAACAATTTTAAATGATTCCAGTGTTTATATACCACACCTGATTGTCTGATTGGTTCCCTGATTTTACCAGGATTACTGTTTATCACAAATTTAATTGCAACATCATTTTGAGGATTACTGTTTTAAAGTAATGTAATCCAACTACATTCTACCATTCTGCCAACCTCACTTTTAAATATGCTGTTTAATTTTCTTTAATTATTTATTTATATTTATTTTTAAATTATTTTTAAATGTGTTTGTCTTTTATGTATTTTTCCAGATCACTTTAAATTGCCAATGTGTAATAAATGTGCTATATAAATTAACTTGCCTTGCCATTACATTCTGTTACATTTAGATTTAAATTAGGTTATTAAATTGTAAAAATGTAAATAATAAATTGAAAAATATTTACTCAAGGTCAACCTGTTTTCCTTGGGTCTCCTTGGGAAAGTGAATTGTCCACCCTTGGATTAAATAACTAATAATTTCTGAATACTTTAATCTTCACTCAAGTAGAGATCCTGTAAGATCTCATCTCCACTCCTGGATACACAACAATTTAAAATCATGATTTTGTTTAATCTTAGTCTTTTCTTTCACTAACAATGACACATTCTGCTTCCTGTTATTTCAGTAAACACCAGCTGTGTGGAGGTGTCAGTCGGATTACAGGGCTTTTATTTTGACACATGTGAGCCGTATATCAGCCGGTGTGTTTGGTTGGTGACGGATCTTTATTAGGACAGTGATAGAAAGCGCCTGGCTTTGCGTAAACTCCCAGAAGGACACGGCGTCACAGGAGGGGTTTTGGCTCAGAAACACAGAACGAGACTCTGGATAAACAGAGGAGTTTTTACTCGTCTTCTTCTTTCATCTTCACTGTTTGTTCTTAGTGTTTGTAACAGAGTTCCTCTTCTAAACACCTAAACACAGTAAATAATTAGCATAATTAGCATTATGTAATTTTATTTTATAGATTTTTGCATATGTTAAAAAATAGAATTGTATTACGATGACTGGTGATGTTTTTTCACAACAGTAATTAACAGTAGTTAATTTGCAAATGAATATAATTGTTTTTTATTAATCCTAAACCAGCAAAAAACATTAATTGAAAGGGTTAAAGCCCACCTCTTACTTAATACTTAATATATGTTTTAGTATATCTAAGCATCTATTTAGTGTACAAACAAAGCTAAGGGAAACCACAGGGTCTGAACATGATATAAAACAGAAAATAACAGTACAATGGAGGCACTACTGAGGGAACTGGAAACATGTGGTTCACTTAATTTTCCTGCGATAGTTTCACCCACCACTGAGAATGTTTGGACATGAATAGCTTTTCCATATTCTTGCAATTAAAAGAGCAGAAAAACCTCTGCAGATATATTACTCCTCAGAATCTGCAACCACATGGAAATGCTATTAATAACCATAATACAGTTTTTCTGGATTGTTTACACACAATTTCTGGTACTTGAGACACAATGACCACAACATGTAACTTACGTACCAACCCCTTGAACCAGTTCTGCTAAACTACAAGCACAATTCCTGCTTAACACTCAAACTGCAGTTCTAAAACACATTTTCAAAACGCTGCATACACAATTTTCTGCATTTGGCACAATTTTCATGAATAAAATCTCTTGTTTTCACAAGGAACACACTGTTATTCAAAACTCTAAAGTTTAAAAGTCTACTTTGCACACTGACTGGTCACATGGGCAAACACCCTTCACACAGGTTATACAATCAGCAATCAAAACTTTAGCAGACCCAAACAGAAGACAGGATGCAGCATAGTTTTTTTTTTTTACTCTAACTTTATACAATAAATTCTTCTGTTGTTTGTTTGTGTTGGTTGCATTGTACACTGTGTGCATTGTTTTTATTGGAAAAATAAAATATATTTTTACTGTGTATTTGTGTGTTCTGAGTATAAAAACAATGTTATTAAATATTTACAACACACTTATGTATTTACTGTCTGTAGTAAGTGTAACACTGAACAAAAAATGACAGAAGTCATTATGATGAATGGAGAATTGTGTTTTACACTGAGCACATCAGTGTTCAGCTGCTTCTTTTGAGTGTCTGTTCATATGATGGTTTGTGTGTATCATCTAAACACAAAATAGCCTTTTGTGAAGAGATAACACTGTTTTGAATGTAAAGTTTCATTTTGCAGGATAATTGAAGGGTTTTGCCTACTGTGTGCTTGTTTGTTGGATTTGTGTTTAGAGTTCTGAGAATATGAGGCATGTTCTCAGAAAATGTGTGTAAACAATCCAGAAAAACTGTAATAAAACTATTGTCTTTCATTTGATTGCAGACAAACCCAGTATATTTAATTTAATATCTGCTCAACATCACAAAACACATTCTAAACACATGTCCAAAAGCTCAGTGTATATATAATTAGATTTAACACATGCAGTGAAAATAGACTGGCTGCAGGGTGTAAGATAGCAGTGAGCACCACAGCTCTCCTGGTGCAGAGTGTAAAATAGGAACCTAAAGTTTTGGGTTCATACTGTCTGCAATCAAATAAAAGATCAATGAAATTGAAGAAATACTGTGTTTTAGGGTTAGGGTTAGGCTTGCATATTATGAAACAAAGTTTTATACTCTTTGTAATCCAAACGCTTTGTTTTTTTTTGCATTTTCCATTTTGTCTCAACTTTTCCTGATTAAAGGTTGCAGTAGAAACACTGAGCGTACTTCAGCATGCTTAACTTGTACAAACAGAGGCTGTGCAAACCTGTATAAATAATGCTATGCTTGGCTGTCATTACTCAGCCATCAGATATTTGTAGATAATCTGCTCGGGGCCACCTTTCCTTTCCTGCGTCTCTACCCATCAATCAGCCCCTGGAGAAAGAAATAACATTATTCTGAAGACAGTCACATATCTGAATGCATAAGCAGAGTCTGTACAGACACGTAAGACACTCCGAGAGAGATAAACATCAGAGTTCAGAGAGGTCAAAGTAACAAAAGACCCTGCAGATCAGATAATAGCAGGACCGAAATAAAGACTTTCCCCTGCTTTTTTATCTTATCAGGGAAAATACAAAAAGAGTAATTATCATGATTTCAACCCTCATGCCTGAACTGATCCTAAGCCATAAATCACTTTTAAAAACCCTCAGTTATTTTTCCAAGACCTTCAAGTGTTAAGAAAACTGACCAAGCCAGGTGCCAACACTACTACCACCACACACTAGACCCTTTGTGTTTTTTCCAGACTTTTCAAGAAGAAAGTGACATCAGAACCGGTTTATAGAGTGTAATTCCTATTTCCCTGTGTAGAAAATAACTGCAGAATACCCAACAGAAATCCCACCAGTCCTCAATAAATGGAGTGAACAGGCCTGTTGCAACAGGGCAAGCAAACCTATCAATTGCCTTGAAAATAACTGTTAATGAACTGAATGCAACAACAAACTGTGTAGGCGCCCCTTTATATTCTGTGATGGTCAATGAAGGAAGGAACAACACCACTTTTATCAGAACCCTCCTCAAGGGGGCGCCCCCACTAGTTACTGACAGTAGCCAGCCAGTCATTCCTTCAGCCGGCAAAATATGAAACATTAGAAATCCATTTTGTGAGAGACCCCAAATGCCCTGAAATGGCCCTGCTGTAGCTTCAACTCCACCCTTAACTACATAGATTAACGAGGGACAATATATTAACAAATCAAGTGGAGTTTTCAAAAAATATTTACATCAAATATACAGTTTAGAAAATAACACCCTTTATCTGAACCCACCCATTTTATCTGTGAACAAAATATTAAAACATGTGACTGACAGGTGAGTATTGTTGCTCAGGTGTGTTTTGTTGATGCATTAACTATTCAAAAAATAAACAGCACTGAGTGTCTGAACGCTCAGTTTCAGTTCTGGGTTTTATCTGTGCAGACTGAGCTTTTATAGTTAGAAGCGTAACAAACATAAAAGCCCCCTCAGGGGTCTTGGGTTCAAATCTCTTTCTGGTTGGAGTTTCTATGTTTCTCCATGTGTCTGTATGGTTACTCTAAAGTATACATACCAGTACAGCTAAACGTACAGTCTAATATTTCCACATGTTGAGTTCTGTGTCCTCGTTAAGCTCTACAGTAATTGCTGAGTTGCATGAATGATGAAAAAGTTCACTTTGACTATTTTTGGAAATTAATCAATGGACTAAACCAAGTTTATAAGAAAACAGTGAGAAACATCTGAACTAGTACATGAAGGGTTATAAACGCTATGGTTTGATGTGTGTTTATTCTGGAACCATATGGATTCTAATTCAGAAACTTTCCTCTTCTTCTCTCTGAGGGGTTAATAAATCTCCAGTTTACTCAGCAGATGCCGGAGAATGGAGAGGAACGCCACGGCGCCGGGCTCATATTGTTTTCTGCTTTAAACCCCAAACCGCCCTGAGTGATTAACCATACCCCGACTCCAGCCACCACAGGCTCCGCCCTCTTCAGTCATGTGGGAGGCGGTCACTCTCTTTCTCTCCCATCTCTCTCTCTCTCAGTTTCTCTCCCTCTATTTTGAACAGAGCTCTGGAACCTTTTATTAAGCCTGCAGTTAATTTTACCATATAAAAGCTCAGAATAACTGTGGAAAATGTTTTTTTTTATAAAATCAGTTTAATTCTAGTTTGGTGTAAAAGTGCTCGAATATAAATAAATGTACCCAAACAGAATTGTTGGGACGTCTGTAGCTTTTATAAGAGCTTGACCTCAGTATACTGTAGAAGTGTAAACGTATGTTAATTAGTATAGTGGTAGTAAAGTGTAGAAGTGTTTATAAATTATATAGAATTATATATAGAAGTATATTTTTCTGTTGTCATGGCAATATTTCCATTCTCAGCTGCTGTAAAGCTGGTAAATATCTCATCACTCTGTCTATACGTTTCCGGTTCATTTGGAAAAATCAGTGTTGAATTCAGGGAGGGATTTTCGCGTCTCGGTTCCGAACAGGAAACTTTTCTCTCTCTGCTCTGAAGCTTCAGATCTCTGACTGCAGGGTGTTTTGTCAAATCAGGTTGACGATATGAAGCCAAGCATTTCTTCATCTTTAGTTCAGGAGACACGTCACCGCCTCTTTCATGATCTGAGTTACAGAACAAACTGCTGCCAGTTTCCTGACAGAACTCAAATCTGAGGCCTGAGGGACCCAGCGCTCGCTAACCCCGTTAACCCTTTCACTGCTGCACCACAGGCCTGATCCACCAGCACTAGAAAATAAAGCACCCAAAAAAAGATTAAAAAATAAAAAATACAAACACAAATAATAGAAGACAAAAAATAAGCAGCTAATATTGACATTTCATTTTTTTCAATTTTTTTATATGAATACAATCTAATTTTTTTTCATACAAAGTCTCATGTAATATTATGAGTGATGGTATAAGCTGTTCATATGGTACCAGTCAAAAGTTTGGACACAACCTTTTCAATATCATTCAAATGTTCTGTATTGTAGATTAATACTAAACTCATCCAAACTATAGTATGGAATTATTTAGTAAACATAAAAGTGTTAAACAAACCAGAATGTTTTATATTTTACATTCTGATACAAAGTATCTCCTCTTGTTTAGATGATCAGTTTTGAACATCTCTGCTGGATTTTCTCAGTCAGTTTTATGAGGTAGAGTCTCCTGGAACTCAGGCTTTCAGTTAACAGCTGTGCTGATCTCATCAAGAGTTAATTACTTGAATTTCTTGTCTCTTAATGTAAAGTTTGAGAGCATCAGTTAAAGTAAAGTAGTGAAGAGGTAGAGTTACAGGTATACAGTGAATAGTGAATATTTGAGGAATGTTCTAAGTCAGATGCAAGAAGCAAGAAATACTAAATAAATAAAAAAATGAAAAGAAGAATGTCAAGAACTTTGAAAGTATCCTCAAGTGCAGTCACTTCCTTCGTAGACAGATAGATCACTTTACTATTAATTTACTATGTAGAATATATAAACAAAAAATAAACAAATACAAATATTAAATAAGAAAGTATATATATGTGTGTGCCTTTAGTCAGGTAAAGTCATCATTTTTCACTAGTATCACTATTACATAAATCCCATATGGAAATAAGTGTGTATGATTGCAGTAAGCTGTGATTGGCTGTGGTGGGAATTCCATATCCTTCAGTAAAAAAAAGATTTTTAAGACATTCTATAAAGTCTCTATAGAGGCTGTAATGAGTCTGAACCCTACAGTTCTGCACTTCATTCTGGACTAAAACCCACTAACTCACATTTTCCAGTCTTCCAGTCCACGAGTTCTGCAGACATCTGAGAAACTGTGGTGGGTTTCCAGAGACACATTTCTTAGTCATAATTCTGTGGTCGGTGAGTCTCTGTTCATGACGAGCAGAAACTCTCTCTAGCGAAGGTCCAGCTCTGTTTCCTGCTCAGGCTGAGGGAGACGGAAACATGAAGATTATATTTTTGTGAAAAAAAAGATTTAATTGTGAATTCACTTTTTTTAATTAGATTCAACATGAAGTAATGTTAAGCAAATTAAACTAACAACTTTTATTGTCCCATGCTAAAAATTACAAATTCAAGTAAAATCAACTATATCAACTGAGTATGATGACATCACAAAAAAATAACATGGATAAAAGTAGTCTTTTTTATTTAATACTTGGAGTTAGAGACAGTTAAATATTGTACCTGGTTTGACACAAGTTAAAAAGGGTGTATATTCTATACAAAACATGTTCATCAAGTTTTTACAGTATATTCAAAACATTTTACATTAAAATATTTACTTTAGTTTGTAGTATAGTTTGTTAGTAATATATCCAACTAAATATTTGTTTTTAAAAAATTAATCATTTTTAAAGTGAGAGAACAAAAACTATTATGTTCAACTTCCTAAAAATTCTTCAAATTGAATCTATTTAAAAGTTGAGTGCCAAACTTTTTTTTAAAGGAAAGTTTTTATCTGTGTGTCAAAGAGGAAAGAAATGGGTCATCATGGCGTTTCGAGCAGCCTGTGTCTTATTTTCCTAATCTTTCCAGAGTCTCCAGAGTCCACTTAAACAAACCCAGGCCTGTATTTCACCCCTGACCTCACCTCTCCCTCCATTAAACCCCCACCTCGTCCCCCCCCCCTCGCCCCCCCCCTCGTCCCCCTCATCCCCCTCATCCCCTCAACCCCCCCCCCCGTCTGGAAACTAAACAAGCGTCTAAACCCAGCATTATCCCACAGACCACCGTCCCCCCCCCAGCCCAGGATATCTCAGCAGTGACTCACCGTCTGCCAAACTGCTGTTCAACATTTTCCAGAGCAAATCTTCCCCTCAAACCATGTAGAACCGTTTCACTTGTGGTTCCTCAGAGGCATTAAACCCCCCCTCCGTTATTTCCAGCTGAGCTCTGCATGCTGCTGTTCCTCAACACCACAAAACTCCCTCCAGCTCTTCAGCACAGCTTCAGTAGAGCTTCAGCAGAGCTTCAGCAGAGCTTCAGTAGAGCTTCAGTAGAGCTTCAGTAGAGCTACAGTAGAGTTTCAGCACAGCTTCAGTAGAGCTTCACCAGAGCTTAGCAAAGCCTCAGCAGAGCTACAGTAGAGCTACAGTAGAGCTTCAGCAGTGCTTCAGCGGAGCTTCAGCAGAGCTTTAGCACAGCTTCAGCAGAGCTACAGTAGAGCTTCAGCACAGCTTCAGTAGAGCTTCAGCGGAGCTTCAGAAGAGCTTCGGCAGACATTCAGTAGCGCTTCAGCAGAGCTTTAGCACAGCTTCAGAAGAGCTTCGGCAGACATTCAGTAGCGCTTCAGCAGAGCTTTAGCACAGCTTCAGTAGAGCTACAACAGAGCTTCAGCAGAGCCTCAGAAGAAATTCAGTAGAGCTTCAGTACAGATTCAGTAGATCTTTAGCAGAGCTTCAATAGAGCTTCAGTAGAGAATTAGTAGAGCTTCAGTAGAGTTTTTGCAGTGTCAGTAGAGATTCAAAAGAGCTTCAGCAGAGCTTCAGAAGAGATTCAGCAGAGCTTTAGCAGAGCTTCAGCAGAGCTTCAGTAGAGCTTCAGCAGAGCTTCAGAAGAGATTCAGCAGAGCTTCAGCAGAGCTTCAGAAGAGATTCAGCAGAGCTTCAGCAGAGCTTCAGAAGAGCTTCAGAAGAGCTTCAGCAGAGCTTTAGCAGAGCTTCAGCAGAGCTTCAGAAGAGCTTCAGAAGAGCTTTAGCAGAGCTTTAGCAGAGCTTCAGCAGAGCTTCAGAAGAGCTTCAGCAGAGCTTTAGCAGAGCTTCAGCAGAGCTTCAGCAGAGCTTCAGAAGAGCTTCAGCAGAGCTTTAGCAGAGCTTCAGCAGAGCTTCAGAAGAGCTTCAGAAGAGATTCAGCAGAGCTTCAGAAGAGCTTCAGCAGAGCTTCAGTAGAGCTTCAGCAGAGATTCAGCTGAAGTTTCTGCAATGAAACTCTTCAACAGCTCTGTTGATTTGATTGGTTTCCAGTAGCAAGGTTCTGGTAAAACTGATAAAACTCACTTTGAACCTCATTTTTTGGGTTTATCCTGATTTTGTTGGAGTAACTGTCTCTACTGTCCAGAACTCAAATTGCTGTGAGGATTTGATTGCACTCAGTGATAAGAGCATTAGTGAGGTCAGGCTGAGTATAACAGATCTGCTAATTGTAATTTATTATGTGTATTATGTGTAAATTAATAGTTGCTGTTGTAGTTCTGCTCTACTCTACTGGGTGTAATATCTTAATTATTCATATAGAACTGTTAGGCCAAGGAAAACCACAGCAGTTCTGTAAAGGAAAACCCTAAAAGAACAGTTAGTATCATCAGCAACAACCTCAGGAGTGAAGATATCATAATCTACTGCTCACAGAAAAGTTAATGAAGTAAAGTACAAAAGCTTCAGCAGAAGATGAAAACCACTATTATCGAGGTGAATAAAAATACCTATTACATAAAATTTAGCAATGTGATTAAAATATTAAAGTTTGGAGAAATTATCTGATCATGATCTTAAACATACCAGCTCATCTGTGAAACGCAGTGGAGGTAGTTTCATGGCTTAAGCTTGCAGGGCTTTTTTCTGAGATGGACTTACTAATCTTTATTGATGTAAAGTGAACTCAGAAATCTAAAGAATCATTTTCTGTGAATTTAAAGAAATATGAAACAAACTGATCTTTCATCATTTTCATCATGCAGCAAGAAAATGACCCAAAACCCACTGCAGCCTGGAAAAAACATCACAGAAGAAGAAAGGTTAGTGATGTCAGTGGGTCACAGACGTGATGCAGATTTTACAGTAAAGGATTTATAACTTTATTAAATTATTTATTTAATTTATTATATTTTAATTTGATCTGATCCAATAGCTTTACTTATAAGAAAAACGGATGGTTTCAGACAGAAGGTGCTGAGTCTAAGAAGTATAAGAAGCTGAAAGGTTAATCTTATGTCTCATTTTCATTTTTTAATATAAACTCAAATGTTTTCAGTCTACAGCAGAAATAAAAAATAATACATTTAAAGGGGACTGCAGTTCTGTGCAAAAGTTTTTGGCACCTGTAAATTGAGCCCAAATTAGAATAATAAATTAGAAAGCCTTTATCTGTGCAGTATATGGTGGTATACTGTATGTTGTCAGTGTAAAGTGTCATATATCCTCAGAACATCTTCTCCATATGTCAGAGTGATGCCTACAGCTACAGACCTAACGGGTCTCAGGTCACATGACCCAGGTCTTCAATTAGTCAGGGTGAAAAGTAACCTAAACTTCAGCAAATTACAGAACAGCCCACAGGCCAGGAGTCGCCTCGGGACGGAGTAATCTCAGTGATTAAAACAGACCTTCTGCTGTCTTTACAAAATCTCTAACAATCAGCTGAGCTCTGCTATTTAGGGCTTTATAAAAATCAGTTTCCTCCTCATTCTGTATTTAATAGTGTATTTTTAACTGTTCTAATCTTTCTAACTATTCAAATGCTCTAATGAAATGTTTTATATTCCATGTAACTAATTCTGACACTGTTTCTAGCACAAAATGTTTAAATACAAGTTATTAAATTATTGTCATTTATCTTAAATAATAGTTTTAGTCTTAGTAACGTAATACAGAATGATGATAAACCCTTCACCTAACAACTGCAGTTACGCATGATGTATTATTATTATTATTATTATTATTATTATTATTATTAATAATATTTACCCAACAAATAACAACAACCACAACAATTTTAGACTGGATCCAGAAGCACAGTATAACACCATGTTCTTGATCATGGTCTATTTATAATGTGCTCTAAATCTAAATCCACCTTAACTGCCAAGTTCTCAGACCTACAGAGAAGGTATTACAGGTTAGACTCCTCCCTTCATCCATATTCTAAACAGCGATTACAGGTTAGACTCCTCCCTGAAGACTCAGACTCCCTCCTGAATCACTACAGACCTCCAAACATCAGGTAGCTTCAGATCAGATCAACAACAGCAGAGAGACTGGAGAGATCACATGACTGAGCAGCTCCATTCAAACCTCACATCTCCAAACACAACGACACACATCAGCCTTTTGTCCATTCTAATTTATCTTAACTTTTAATTATGTGTGTAATTCAATATATTTAATATTGTCTATAATATTTAAATAATGCAATAGTTTTTCTTTATACTTCATAGAAGACTCACAAAGTGAGAATAAACTTCCTGTTTTACTGTTTCTATAACAGTAAACTGGACTCTTGAAATATCCATCATTATCTACAATTATACAGGCAAAGCTATAATAGCAATATATTTCATTATCACAAATTAATTTGTGGCGATGACTCAAATAGAACTAACCATGTTAACACACTTTCAGAAAATGCACATCCATATTTTTACTTTTATAAAGAAAGTGGACGTTTCTGAACAAGAGTGCAGAAGTAACACTTCATTTGAAAACGAGTGAAATACACCCACAAAAACGAGCACATGCTTGCAGCCTCAAAGTGAATGTATGACCTTTCTTTTGTGTACACAATGATATAGTTACAATAATATGTATTGTGAAATATATATTTAATTAACTTATACATAACTAATTACCTACTAAAGAAAGAAAATGATTATTATATCAGATCTTCTTTGGTTAGTTGGACGGGGAAGTCTGGACATTATGTTTCCTCTGATTCTGTGTCAGTCAGGCCTCTTATGACTTTAACAGAAGAACAGAGTAAATTCTCAGGGCTGGATGGTTCACTACGTGGTGGGGGAGCTCCAGCATGTGTTAAATAGCTTAGTGAAGACGTGATGCTGAAGAGCTCTGCAGGGTTTCAGCGTGGAGGAGGTTCTGTACAGCTTACACGTCCACAGAGAATAGTGGAGACCTTCTGAAAAAACTGCTGACAAACCCGGCTCTCAACCAAACACTCAGAAACAGGAGATATTATTATAATAAAACACAAACATCTCCCAACAGGACACCAGGGCTTATCCTAACACACAGAAAAATATATCAAATATAGAAGATAATCTCTCATCTTTACTGCAAATAAACATATTTATGTAAAATGTAATAAAAAATTGTATAAATATAAGAATTATGGTGAAAATAACTGTTAGAGGTGTTTTTCACACAGCAGAACTAATCAAGTTTCTCAATGATGTATTTTCCAGTTTTGTACAGTCAGACTGTCCAGTCTTGTCTTTTTATTTTTATTAAATGAAATAAAGCATGCTTATCACAGTCCATTATATAGATCTATAGGTGAGGTGTAAATGTGTTTTTCTGTGTTTTTCTGGGTTTTTATCGTCCTCTGGTTAATATTAGCTATGCCAAACTGCATCTTGGTAAGGGGTTTGAGGCACCGTGTGCTGAGGATATTCCTACTATTCCGCACCCAGTGATTCCTAGTGAATTCTGGACCCACCAGGACCATGACTGACAAGAAACCTTCCTTAATTCTACAGACTCAGTTTCCATGAATCATCACAGTTAAAGTTATTTCACCCAACATCTTTATATTCAGCTTTTTCCACTCTTTCCTCTTTCAACACTTTTGCCAGAAGTTCTGCAGACAGAACTCAAACATGACACTTACATTCCAGTTTCCTGAGCCTCATTTTCTGTAGGAAACTGCAGACGTTCGGAATGACGGAGATCTGGACTGCAGGCGGTTCTGGAGGACAGTGTATAATGGAGAGTACGCTCTGGCTGCTGAAACTGTTTACAGCCATATTTGGCAGTAGTTCCCATAGAAACCCAGACCTTACTAATTATTTCCACTCTCTGAAAAACTTGTTGCAGAAAAATCTGCAGCACAGCGTAATCACGACTGATCCACATGGATACCACAGCAACCCACACAGACACCACAGCAACCCACACAGACACCACAGCAACCCACACAGACACCACAGCAACCCACACAGACACCACAGCAACCCACACAGACACCGCAGCAACCCACACAGACACCACAGCAACCCACACAGACACCACAGCAACCCACACAGACACCACAGCAACCCACACAGACACCACAGCAACCCACACAGACACCACAGCAACCCACACAGACACCACAGCAACCCACACAGACACCGCAGCAACCCACACAGACACCACAGCAACCCACACAGACACCACAGCAACCCACACAGACACCACAACAACCCGCACAGATACCACAGAAACCCACGCAGACACCACAGCAACCCACACAGAAACCACAACAACCCACACAGACACCACAGCAACCCACAGACATCACAACAACCCACACAGAAACCACAGCAACCCACACAGATACCACAACAACCCATACAGACACCACAGCAACCCACACAGACACCGCAGTAACCCACACAGAAGCCACAGCAACCCACACAGACACCACAGCAACCCACACAGACACCACAGCAACCCACACAGACACCACACAGAAACCACAGAAACCCACACAGATACCACACAGACACCACAGCAACCCACACAGGAGCCACAGCAACCCACACAGACACCACAGCAATCCACACAGACACCACAGCAACCCACACAGACACCACAGCAACCCACACAGACACCACAGCAACCCACACAGACACCACTCCACATATATACCACAGATCCAATCACTGCTACTTTAGCGGCGGTGGAGAGGCGGGACAAGCGGGGTAGTCAACCAATCAGTACCGGTCTCTCTTGCAGCAGCGCAGCGCGGTTAGTTATTACAGGAATTAACCTGTCGTTACTTAAGGGGCTCGACTCGGAGTTAACTCAGTGTTCAGTAGCAGTGAGAGAGAGGGGAGGCGATATATTTCTCATTTGACGTCTCAAAAAAACAAGAAAACATGTAAAAACCGTGTGGAGCGACTCCGGTAAAAACACCACAAACCTTTCAGCTTCTGCAGACAAGAGTCCCACAGATCTCCATGCAGAGATCAGCATTTTAATACTGATGTTATTTCATGAGCTGATGGTGTGTTTAACTCGACTGTGCACTAAAAGACTCCACTGCTGTTCTGTAAAGTTAAAGTTACTGATACTTATTTTCTCTCAGTGGGAAAGATATAGCTAGTGTTGAAGCAGGACAAGATCAGAAAGGAAAAAGATGTAGCAAAAATATAACAATTAAATAAGTGAATCTATTAACCGCAATTACAGCACTTTCTCATAAGTTTCTCTCTTTAACTCATGAAGTCTCTCAGTACATCCTGAGAGCATCTCTACAGGACAGTGAGTGAATGTGTGTTTTTGAGCTCATTTATAGACTGTAGCTCCAGTAGGTGTGCTGTTAGTGCTGGAGATAAAACTAGATCCTTTAAAAGCTGTTTTTACTACTACAGCTCTGTTCAAACTATAATTTAACTATTAAAATGTTTTATGACCTGATTTCTAAAAGACAATTTAAAATGTAAAATATTTATAGTCATATACCTACAATAATAATATACATTAAATCATATATAAATATGAATATATTTCACATTCAAACATTAACAATATTACACAACTGGTTAATAAATGTTTAATTTTCATAAGTGTGTAGTTAATAATTCAAGGGAACTGAAGAAAGCACTTGCATTTACACCCTTTATATTTTAGTTGACTAAATTCTTATATAGTCTTATATAGTAATTTTAGTCGACTAAAACTAGACTAAAACACACACACACACACACACATCCATCTTGCTAAATTAAAGCTAAAAGCATTTTCTTTATTTATTTATCTGAGTTATTTATTTTCTGATTTACTTTTTCATTTCCAGAGAGGATTTTTTAGGTTTACAGTAAGTTAAGTGGTTTGTATACTCTGCGCTGTGAGCTGTTCTGTGATCAGGCGTAATGATGGTCACGGCGATGTGTAAACACGGTGCCAGGCTGAGTTATAATTTACCTTCAGCATCTGATCTGAGTTTATTTCACATTTCAGGAGAAAGTCCCTCAGCTCAAAACTCTTTCTTACAGCTTCAGTAAAACTGATTTAGTGTTTTATACTTTTAATAACATCAAACAGGACTGTTCTGATCTCAAATCTGAGAATAAACTCAATAGCTGAATATTGTGGGACCACAGATGAAGATGTGAGAACATGATAGCATGATAATGAAGATAAAACTCTTCTTGAGAATAATTGTTTTCAGTCTCGGGGAAACAGGTGTGGAGATAACGTTTGTGTTGAATGTTCTCCAACTGAGATTCCAAACCTCTCCAGCTGAGTTCTGGATCCCACTTCAGAACCGCAGTGGATCCAGTATCAGGTTCTGAGCTTCTGCTGGCGGGTCGGGTCTGTTTACTGTAGGAGGTTCAGGAAACGAGTCGGTACACGAGTCTGGCGGTGCTCCAGACGAGGCATTCCTGGGAATAATCCGTCACTCTGTCGCAGGTTCAGGAGCTGAAACTGTTCCCAGTTCCTCCTGTAGATGTTTGCAGGGCTTTCCTCAGTCTTTCATCAGTTCTTTCAGTGCTGAGGTTTTCAGGACGTTCGCTAATAATCGCTGCTTCGCTGCTTTATTATACTCCAGTCTCAACACGCTCTGCTGGGATTCACTCACATCTACTGTTGCAGCTTCAGGAGCACAGCTGGAAACTTCCACAAACATCTAAACTCTGCGCAGAAACATAGGAGTGATATGGTCGAATGGAAGGAAAAAAAGGACGGATGAATTATGAACATTGCTGTGACCTAAACTACTGACCTTCTGTGGGTTTACAACCTCAGCTTTACCAAGAACCAGAATTTAAAAAAAGTGGTTTAAGAAAGATTTTGTTCTGAAATGACAAAAAAAGTCTTAAAATAACATTTATTGTGAATAAACTGAAATTTGTACAAAAGTTAGTAAAATAAAAGCTGAAAAAAATTTGAATGGATTTTAAAAATGTGAATGTCAAAGCCTTTGTCTGTAGTAAAGACATCATAGACAGACATTATAATAACTAGAAAAGTCTTTTCTTTAGAGAAATTACAGATAAAGCCAAAGAGCGGTGAGTACTGTTTCCTACACCTTCAAAAGAAACTGGAGAAAACTGATACAGGAAGACGTCTGGCTGACCCACATGGAAACAGCTTTAGCCTTTAGTTTTAGATATTATACAGATATTATACAGATATTATACAGATATTATACAGCTATTATACAGCTATTATACAGATATTATACAGCTATTATACAGATATTATATAGCTATTATACAGATATTATACAGATATTATACACATATTATACACATATTATACAGCTATTACACATAGCACATCTCTGCGTTAACACTGCATGATTAGCTTATTTACCACTTAGTTTATTGATTATTAGTAGTAAATAGTTGAAATATTTTATATTTTTTGTTAGATTACTTTCAGCTCCAGCAGCTGAACAGTTAATTAAGTCAGGTTTGTATTGAGATGCTGTAAAAAAGCCTGAGAAGATGTTTTGGCTGATTTTGGTGAAGCATGTATGAAGTTCTGATGAATCACACAGAGCTGGAGGAGAGGAAACAGCTGTGAAGAATGTTCTCTGGAACCCGAGGAACCCGGGTGATTTACTCCAGCAGAGAACTGGAGGAGCGTATGGGGAGGGGGAGGGGCAGGAGTGAGGGGGCGGGGCCAATGAGAAGATGGACTGGGGGGTCTGGGTGAAAAGCCAGCTGTGCTGCCCATAAATGGCGAGTGTGGCCTCCAGCCAATCCCAGCCTCTCTACAGATCGGACTCAGACTGGGTTGCCAGGTACAGTAAAAATATCCAGCCTAGACTCTTATATCCAACCCTCCCTTCAGAAGTTTCAGCTTAACCCAGCTCAAAACCAAAGATTCTCACAGACATTTAAAGCAAACAGGATAAAGTACCAGTCAAAATTTGGACATCCCTTCATTCAGCGTTTTTCTTTATTTTATTTACTTAATGTATTTTCTGCATTATAGATTAATATTAAAGAGATGAAAGCGATTGCATGACACATATGTAATTCTGTAGTAAAGAGTAAAAAAGTGTTATTCCTCCACATTAATCCCCTGATCTAAACCTGATGAACTGAGATTAAGGTGATTTGAAGTGATTTAATTGGGATGAGCTGGAGCTTCACAGCGTGAAGGAAAAGCAGCACCTTCCAGGTGATTCTGTCTTATGAAGGTACTGAGATCTGAGCTCAAAAATACATCTGATACTTTATATAGCACTTTTTGTTTACTAAATAATTTAGCACGTGTTTCTGTAGAGCTTTGATATAGTCTTTAATATTTAAAAAATCATAAACAAAAAAGAAACACAATTAATTCATTTTTTAACCTTTTAATACCCATAACATTAGCATTAGTATTGCTATTTTTATTTTACTATAACTAATGCTGTGATATAATTTTATTTATAAGAATTTTAAAAATTAAAAATTGCAGACATTGGAAATAATACTTTAGAATGAAATGATCTGGTGTGAAAACTTGCCAACTATGCCTACAATCAACAACTGTTTATCTGCATCTGCAGGACAATGGGGGTCTTTTATTATGGCGCTTTAGCAAAACTGCCTGCACAGGTCATCTGAGAAACAGCCAGAGGAAAGGTAGAGGATGAGTTATGAACCCCCCCCCCCCCTTTAGGAAAACCTGGGGTCGGATTTACAAGCTTTCCTACGAACAAGCGTACGAAGAATCGTACGATAAACAGTAAGACATTAATGAGCTTTCTTAGGAAGAACCAGTGGAGCTAATTTAAATAAAGTGAATAAACAGTTCAGATTATAATAATGTACAATAGGGGTCAATCTTTTTTGAAACAGATGCCCCGCCCCTGTTAGACTAAAGTTGCTGCTTCATTACTCCACATGGTGGCGCTATAATCAGAGGAGTAGTGTGAATAAACCTGGTGAACAATATTGATTGTTAAATTGTGTGAAACTGAAACACCAATAAATGAAATGTGAAATGTGAAAATATTGTAGTGAATTATCTTGTGATACATCGATTATCTCAGTATCAGAGTATCATGATATCAGATGTTAACTGGGATTCAGAGCTGCAAGTCTGGACAGGAAACCAGACGTCCCAGTAATGGATTCAAACAGCCACTGTTCCTGCGTTCATCACAACAATCATCACAACGTTCATCACAACAATCATCACAACTTTCATCACAACAACCATCACAACATTTATCACAACAATCATCACAACTTTCATCACAACAATCATCACAACTTTCATCACAACAATCATCACAACATTTATCACAACAATCATCACAACTTTCATCACAACAATCATCACAACATTTATCACAACATTCATCACAACATTCATCACAACAATCATCACAACATTTATCACAACATTCATCACAACATTCATCACAATGTTCATCACAGCATTCATCACAACATTCATCACAATGTTCATTGCAGCATTCATCACAATGTTTATCACAACATTCATCACAACGTTCATCCCAAAATTAATCACAACGTTCATCACAATGTTCATCCCAACATTAATCACGACATTCATCTCAATGTTCATCACAACATTCATCCCAACATTCATCACAACATTCATCACAGCATTCATCACAGCATTCATCACAATGTTCATCACAACATTTATCACAATTTTAATCATCATTTATCACAACATTCATCACAACATTCATCACAATGTTAATCACCGCTTTTATCACAGCTTTTATCACAATGTTCATCACAACATTCATCACAACATTCATCACAACATTCATCACAACGTTTATCACAATGTTCATCACAACATTTATCACAATTTTAATCATCATTTATCACAACATTCATCACAACATTCATCACAATGTTCATCCCAAAATTAATCACAACGTTCATCACAATGTTCATCCCAACATTAATCACGACATTCATCACAACGTTCATCACAACATTCATCCCAACATTCATCACAGCATTCATCACAGCATTCATCACAGCATTCATCACAATGTTCATCACAATGTTAATCACCGCTTTTATCACAGCTTTTATCACAATGTTCATCACAATAATATGAATATGTTGAATAAACCAGAATATGTTTTATATTTTAGATTCTACGAAAACTAACATCTCTTATTTAGATGATCAGTTTTGAACATCTCTGCTGGATTTTCTCAGTCAGTTTTATGAGGTAGAGTCTCCTGGAATTCAGGCTTTCAGTTAACAGCTGTGCTGAACTCATCAAGAGTTAATTACTTGAA